>NW_020664446.1:793725-838755 GCF_002925995.2 Terrapene triunguis | reverse complement strand
CCCCCACCCCCGGCCCCGCCTCAACTCCGCCCCTTCCCCAAATCCCCAGCCCTGCCTCCTCCCCCCAGGCTCTCAAGCCTAGGAGGGAGGGAGGGAGAGGGAGAAGCGGCGCCCGCGCCGCGGCCACTCGGAGTCTCCCCCTCCCTCCCAGGTTTGAGAGCCTGGGAGGGAGGGCGAGTAGCGGCGCGCGAGCGGCAGCAGCAGCGGAGGTGAGCGAGGGCAGCCGGGGCACATTTTTAGGGGCGGCAGGGGCTGCATTCTGGCGCCGGCCATGCCGCCCCTAAAAATGTGCCGCCCCAAGCACCAGCTTGTTTTGCTGGTGCCTAGAGCCGGACCTGCCAATACATTTCCAAACTTTGGCATGCATTTTCTCATGTATTTGCCATGGGACTAAGCAGACTGAGTTCTCTGTACTCCAAATCCCGACCCTTGTTTAGCTGTTTAATGATGTACAGCATCAGAGTCATGTTAAAACCTTTGACTCCCTGAGCTCATTTATTCAATCAAAATTAATACAATGCCCCTTCTGTCTAGTAGCACGTGGCATATGCTGATGAGCCTTTAATAATTTAACAAAACCACCGAGATGTGCACATGCCTTAGATCACTGACCGTGTGATCTCATTACTGGAACCCTTTGTCCTACCTCTCCTCTTGCTTGCCTTTTGTTTATTACCCTCACTTCTTGGGTAACACGTGAATACCAGTTGCAATCTCTTTGAAGCAAGGACCATTCGTTTCTTTGTTTCTGTGCAACGTCCAGCATGCTTCTGAGCATACAGAAATAACAGCCATCTGCAACTCCATTCCAAACCCCACCCTGGGAGACTGGCACAGACCCCCAGATAAGCATGCAAATGGCACGAAAGGCCAAAGCTGGCTGCAATCAGACAAACGCTGCAGCAGTCAGTAGGATCGAACCTGGCACCTTCATCCCCCACATTGCAGAAGGCTCTTCTCACTCAGGTCAACTGCTACAGGGAAACATCATAACACACTCAGAGAACGGTGTTCTTTCCTCCCCACACCCCACTAGACAAGCTCATCTCAAGTGCCCAAAGATCACAGGAGTTCAGGTCCCATCATACAGAAATCACCATTCGTAGAAGTTTTTTGGGGCCCCTGGAGTGGGGTCCTTCACTCGCTCCAGGGGCCCCGGAAAACTCTTGCGGGGCCCGGGCCCCCGGAGCTTCTTCCGCTCCGGGTCTTCAGTGGCAGGGGGTTCTTCCGCTACAGGACCCGCCGCCAAAGTGCCCTGAAGACCCACAGCGGGGGATCCTTCCGCCCTGGGACCCGCCGCCGAAGTGCCGGGTCTTCGGCAGCGGGGGCCCCCTGCCGCCGAAGACCCCAGGCCCCCTGAATCCTCTGGGTGGCCCTGGCTTTCTCAGTCCCAGAAAGGATGGTGAAGCTTTAATACCCAAACGGATGGAGTTGAAACTTCTGACCCCAAAGTAGGTATCTGAGACACTCCTCCCTCTGAAAGCTGCCTTGAGGAATGTGTTTGGTGCACAGACCACAGCAATGGAGGGACATCTTTGCCCCAGACAAAGGCCAGTGGAGACAGAACACTGGTATTATTATTTACAGAGCTCCAGCAGGCTCCGCACTGGACAAACACAGGAAAGTGCCAGTTCGGCAGCTGCACCAGGAAGTTCACAGTCAAGTATTTCTGTGACAGTAAACCCAGATCTCCATTTTTCTGGAATTTGAAGCTGCACTTTTAGAACAGTCTAAATATGATACCAACACGACTATTCCTACTCACTCACCATCGATAATGCGGGAGCCCCACTTGCCACAGAGTCAGCTAGGTCATTCACCATGAGCTCAGACTTGCCGCACTTTATCTGGGCCGAACTCCTGAGCAAGGATGGAGGCAGGAGTACAGAACTGGGGCTAGAGAGCACCAACAACAGAAACGACTAGAAGGAACTACCAGTTTATTTCTATTTAAGACTAGTGTTACTAAAAAGTCCAATAAGGTAAGAAAACGAAGTGGAGAGAGGGAATGTGTGCCCTCCCCCCACTGACGGTGCAATCTGAGCAACCAGACTGCATGAGGCAAGCCATGTGAGCCTTCTACGGGAGCAGCTGTGAATGGTTCTGGGTTTGTGGACAGCATTGCCTGAAGGAGAACGTATTGCTATGCAGTGCAGTGTCACCCTGTGGAATTTACAACCTCAGGAGGTCACTGAGAAAAATGCTGTGGCTGTTTTATTTTATTTTTTATAGTGCTGGATAATTTTATGACCATGAATAACATTTATGGCTATGCAACCAATGTCTATGAAAACGGTAATCAAATGCTGTGCTTCAGCCCAGAACCGAGCCAAGTACAGTGCAGGCTGCTCTGAGGCAAGGCGATTGCTAACAGGGAAACAAGTATCTTTAAAAAGAAGCATATTTATTTCACTAAATGTACGTACATTAGCAACAGAGTAGCAGGGGCTGGTGCTCACAGTGATGGAAACATGGAAAGGTGAAGAATAGGAACAGAGACTTCTAACCTGAGGTTCCAAATTAGCAGGGAGCTGATTTCAATGGGAGTGGACAGTACTCTGCATCTGCGGCCTCAGGGAAGGCTCTTCCTGCATATAACATCTTGATTACTTTTTAGTTTCATAATTCACCTGCTTTCTTTCATTTCTCCTCTGACATCCTTGGTCTGTATGTTGTGTATTTATGACCCACTCTTGCTTACCTTGTCCCTAGAATCTCTATTAACTTGAATGAATCTACGCAGGGCAAGTAGGATGTAGCTTGTCATTGTGCTACTGCATCTTGCCATCGGGTCCAGTAACACACCCACTGGGTGTCCATACCAGCATGGAGCGCCAAGAGCAGAGCCAGCGCCTTAGACTGGAGATTAAATTCACAACGTGGAGTGACTCTGCTGACTCCAGTAAGTGGAGATTTGAGAGCAGAATTTGGCCCATCATCTTTATACTTGTTTTTTGTTTGGTTGGTTTTTAATTAAAATGTATTTAAAGTTTTAGTTTGGAAAGAGCGTCAGAAAGACACACACAACGTGCACACAAACTGAATCCACTCTGTATGTGTTTACAGGACAGTGGAAGGGAAAGAGAAAAAACAAATGGCTCTGAAACTCTAAACACCTGTCTGAACTAGACTGGTTGTTCTTATTTCAAGAGACACGTAAACCTCAGTACGTGAGTGCACCTGCTCCTGCTGGGTTTGACGGAAGAGTTACCAGAAGGGGAAAGGACACTATGCTGATGTGGCCATGGGCTGTGCAGCAAGAAAGGTTGGGTGTGGATGGGGATGGTGGAGTGAGGGTCCAGAGAACCAAGGAGGCTGGGCCTGTTTCACCAAGTGAGGTGGAGATCTGAGGCCAGGGCATGGAACAGAGAGTGTGCTGCTCAATGCTGAGACCTGACCTCATCTTGCCCACAGTCAAGGGACAGAATTCCCTTCTTGCATGGCTGGATCTCTGAGGCATTTGTGCCATCAGTCAGTCATGAAATGCTCCTGTCTTTCCCTAGAGATGTAACAGGAACGTGCTGAGATGGTTCCACTCTCTCTTCAGACAGCGTCATTAAAGGCACCTGCTCCTTCCCTGTTAGTTGCCAGACTAGTCATATTCTGTTCTATAGAGGTACTTACACCATGCTCATAACCCCAGAGCGTCTCAGCACCTCCCAGTAGGCCACTGAGAAACATGACTAACATCCGTCAGATGCTTGTTCTCTCATCCTTTCCCCAATCATACAAGTGTCATGAACGGTCAATTGACCTCAGTCTGTATCAAAAAAAACATGCACCTCATCCATGCTGGTACATAAAGAGAAAGTATTAAGCCATGTTTGTAAAGTGACTAACACACGATCACTCAACCAGGGAAAGCAGCTGACAGAGATGACTCTAGAAACCTCTATTCCAGAAGCTTTCAGAAATCAAAGAATTAAATCTGATAAAACTAGTCCTTGGAAGAGAAATTATCAGAAAGAAAAGAAAAATTACAGGCTCAACCAGGCTTGACTCAAATAGGAGATGGATTGAGACATTTGGGGATAAAAGTGAAGAGCAAACAAATAGCGGAGCAAAAATATTTAGCCATAACAGACGAAAGCTTTTCTAGCATAAAAGTTCTGACTCATATTTGAATCTAAAAGAAACTCCATCTGGGGCTAAGGTTTTTAGGAACCAACATAAGATGACTTTGTTTTATGTACAGGAACACCTTCCAGCTGACCACGTTTTCCTGAAGAACTTTGGGGGAACCTCTGAGGCAGTTATGGAGGGGGAAGGAGGATTGAAATCAACCCAGACTACAGTCATTTCTTCATAAGAGGGATGCGTCAGGAACAATGCAGACAAAGAGAGAGAACCTTAAATAAGTCTTGGGGTTTTCCCTGTCAACCCACAGCCTGGACCTGCATGACTTATGAGGAGAGGCTGAGGGAACTGGGATTGTTTAGTCTGCAGAAGAGAAGAATGAGGGGGGATTTGATAGCTGCTTTCAACTTACCTGAAAGGGGGTTCCAAAGAGGATGGATCTAGACTGTTCTCAGCGGTGGCAGATGACAGAACAAGGAGTAATGGTCTCAAGTTGCAGTGGGGGAGGTTTAGGTTGGATATTAGGAAAAACTTTTTCACTAGGAAGGTGCTGAAGCACTGGAATGGGTTACCTAGGGAGGTGGTGGAATCTCCTTCCTTAGAGGTTTTTAAGGTCAGGCTTGACAAAGCCCTGGCTGGGATGATTTAGTTGGGGATTGGTCCTGCTTTGAGCAGGGGGTTGGACTAGATGACCTCCTGAGGTCCCTTCCAACCCTGATATTCTATGATTCTATGAAGGATACAGTAAATTAAAAGGGACAAAGTATGCAAGTAGAGAACCTGGAGAGGTGGATAATGCTGTGTGTGTGTGTGTCTGAGATTCATTCTTGTTTTATTTCAGCTGAATTTGTTTATAGAAGTTAGACTATAAGTGATAATGTTTGTAGTCCTGTAACTTTAATGGTGACATTTGGTTAAAGAGTTTTACTATTAAAGTTATATTATTTGGTGGGAAAGTCATTCAGGTTTTGGGGAATTCTAGCTTTGGGGGGGTTGTATTCAGTGCTAAGGAAAATTGAGCTTTTAAAAATACATATGTAACATTAAAAACATTTGGAAGGAACCAATATTTGAAATAGTAGAAATAAAAAGGGAGGGAAGAGGAAATAATCTCAGCAGTAGCTGATTCTTCAAGTTAATCTCCACTGTTGAGTCAACGCTAAAGATAAATGCCTGGCCAAAGAGGAAAGTGCATTGTGACAGGCTACCTCAGGAAAACCCAAAATATGATGGTGATCCCTGGCAGAGACCACAGCACGACTTGTGGTGGGCACCTGAAAGGCAAAATCCTATGGATCCCTGACTGATGTTACCAGCTGACCATCTTCCAGGGCCAGGAGTATTTATTGTAAGAAAGCTACTTTGATGAATTTAACCACTACAAATTTAACCAAAAGTACTTCTTAAAAGGAAGAGTTTATTAAACAACACTGAGCATCTCCAGTTATTAATACACTGTGCTGTATTTTCTGTGTTTTGGACTACATCATATAGGACTTACAATACCTACCTGGGCAGTGTTCATCTGGCTGTATCACCAAGGTATTGGCACACCTCACAACCTTTAATGCACTTATCCTCACACACCCATGTGAGGTGGGGAACGTTATTGTTCCCATTTCATAGGTAAGGATTGATACTCAGAGATTGCATCAACTGCCAAAGGGGATATCTGGGGCAGAGCTGGGAACTGAATTCCTGAATCCCAGGGCAGGGCCTTATCTGCAAGACCACCTTTTCTCCCTTTGGGGCAGTACCAGTGAAACGGCAATTCTCATTGAGACACAACCCCGTTATTTGTACAGGCACGTTTCCATAGCACCCAGTCTGGGTGTTGTGGAGACAATGGAACATGGAGGCAGGTACAATCAAGCCCCCTTAATACCATCATCCATTTGCCACAATGTATTTTCTGGTAAGCAATCCGATTTTCCGCAAGCTGGAAATGAAATTGCTAAAGCAGAAGCATATTTTACTCACTTCTTTAAACCTAAAAGCGTGAAATGATCAGCATGGTCTGGCTGTATCCAGCAGGACCTTACCTGCAAGAGTCAGATCCTGCCTCTTGCTGATGGCTCTTGCTAGACAAGTGAAGGCAGCAAGTCTTCCACAGTTTATATGCTCATGTCGTTAACTGACAAACTGAAAACTCACTTGCCCCACCTGCGCTAATTGATTAAGATCTATTTGGGACAGAAAACCAGGGATTTTCTATTGGTATTATATTGGTCATTTGCACCAACATAATGGGAAATGGTTTCACTCCTAGAAAGATACGGTATACCTGCCTTATAGAGAGACTTATGAAGTCCACTCTATTTAGTTTATCCAAAAGAAAGTTGGGCAGTGACTTGACCATGGTCTACAAGTACCTGCATGGGGAAGAGATTTCTGACAGTATATAGTGCTTTAATCTAGCAAACAAAGGTGGAACAAGATCCAAGGACTGGAAGCTAAAGCTAGACAAATTCAGACTAGACTAAAGATGCACCTTTTTAAAGGTGAGTCATTAAGCATGGAATGAATGATACAGGACATGGTGGATTTTCCAGCACTTCAAGTTTTCAAATCAAGATGAACAGGAGTACTTGTGGCACCTTAGGGAAATCCTTCTAAAAGCTCTGCTCTACTCAGCCAGAAGTTACGGGCTTGACACAGAAATTGCTGGGTGAGGATCTACGGGCCTGTGCCATGCAGGAGGTCAGACTAGACAATGATCATAATGGTCCCTTCTAGCCTTGTAATCTATGAAACAATGTGTCGGGAGAGATTTCCTCCTAAACGAGTTGATGTTAAGGGAGTTAAATTGCATTTCTAAAAATTACTGTGAAAAGTTTTGCTGTAATATAGATATTTATATTCAGTAAATGTTTATTTAGCAATCTAAGGTATTGTAAATAATCAATGGAGTTTTCCTTAAATATCTATTACATGTTTCAGAATAGGCTCATTGAAGTACTGAAAATATACAAAGTATATTTGGAATTTGGAAACTTGAAAACCTATGGATTATTGACCCGATTCTAAGGAGGCATTCTGAGGATTTGGTCTGATAGCTGCAGTATATTAATCTGTCTCCTCATCCTCCGATCTGGGGAAGGGGAAATTAGAGCTTCTTTCAGAGCCCAGAAGGTTTTAAATAAAACTTGCAAATAAAAGCAAATGTCTACAAGAAAGGAATGCTGCACCTTAAACCCGAACTTGAATGGGTGGAAAAGAGTCAAATGTAAAATTAACTAGAGCTCCTGATCAAAGTTCTTCTGCCCTAGATTGCACTGCGTTTCATGCACATCTCACAAACTCTGCTAGTTAACACACAGACAGAATTAGCAGTTCCAATTTGTACCTCAACAGTGAATCAGCTCTTAATTCCTTGAAGTCAGAGACAGACACGAGGCAGCCCATGTCGTTCTACTGCTCAGCTACTGTCCTCAGCTCCATGTACAGACATTCGAAGGAGGTGGACATATGAAGGTGGCTTGCAGAGCCTGTGTGCTGGAGCCAGGCTGGGCTGGCCCCTCAAGACCTAAAGTCTGTTCTAATTTGAAGTGGCTGCCAACAGCCCCAAATGGCCATTACAGCTGGGGATCGCTAGAGCACATGGAAGCCCTCGCCTTTGCATCAGCCACAGGGATAGGTGTGTCATAATACAGTTACTGCTATGGTGGGTCTACAGCTTCCAAGGATTCTCTTACATAGGGTAACCCAGCACCATGCCACCAGCACAGAGCAGGATCTGGCCCTAACCCTCTCTATAACCAGTTCTTCAATCTGCCTCTGCCCAGACCTGCTTTTACACATTCTGTATAGTGATGTGGACTGACCACTGAACAACCCTCAGTTCATGCTTCACGCCCTCTAGGTCATTTATGCCAATGCCAGAGCAGTGACGAGAAATAAAGAACTAAACCCCAATCCATTTCAGGTTAACAACTGTATGCACCTGGTATATCACAACTACAACACTCAGACTTAGGGCTGCCAACACTGTATTTCAAAAATAAGGGGCTGTTTTCTTAGCACCCCTCACCCCTTATTATCATCATCATCATCAATAATACTACGCAGGACTCACCTCCATTGGCCAGGGGTATTTCTTACTGCTTTTTGCAGCACTCGGCAACTCCCAATCTTGTTGTACAGAGATGAAAAAATAAGGGACCCTTGGCAACCCCACAGTCATACTGTGGCTCAACAGAGGGGCCTACAACTGCTCAGCTATCGATTTCCCCTCTTCCTCTTTCATTTACCTCTAGAAATAAATCTGCATGCACCTGGCTACAAGAATCATCACTGGGAAATGTGTTCTGATGAAGCCCCCGTAGATTGAATCAGAGGGGCAGTAATGAAGTGAGATGGCTACAGACACAGACTGAACATGCTGCTGGAAGGAAGACAGGGCATCCCAGAGACAGCAGGCAAAGCTGCCCAGCAACTCTTGGGGACAAGTCACTGCAAACCAGGAGGCATGCGTAAACCTGGGCATCCAGCGCACAGGTAGAGCACCAGACCACCCAATTCTGAAGGACCGACAGTCCTGCATCCTCGGAGATTCTAGCCAAACTGGAGTGTTGTTCCTGTTCCATTAGCAGTGGCCACCTACCCACCTCCACACTATTCTTGAACCCTGTTACTGTCCTTGTGCTGGTCCTGTCTGTACTGTCTCTCTCCCTGCCAGCTGTGTTCTCAGTGAACTGGGCCCACGGTCATGTTATGCACTATGGGAAACAGTCGGGGATGCTCCATAATCCACTGGGTGGTAATGGACGGACAGTAAGGCTGACATTGCCCTTGTGCGGAGGACCAGCAGATGGCCTATGCACACACTTACAGGTGTAGGCTTTGGCTGGCCCTCTGCACGGGGGTGACGTTCACCGGCAATGAGGAAGCAGTTGGCAAAGAGGAGCAGGGAATGGATACAGGAGCAGTGGCACGTGGGCCTAATTGCGTCAGTTGGATCCCATGGTTTGTGCATGTCTGCAGAGCGGGGAAGACAGTAGGACAAGGAGGAGCAGGCTACATGTTGGGAGAGAGGAAGAGCATGTGGCTGCCTAGGAATCGGAGGGAAGCTGGAAAGCTGTGGGATAAGGAAAAGACACAAGCACCTTTCTCACCCCTGTAGGTCCCCAGCTCCATGCTCTCCCACCCAGGCTAGTGACAGGTGTGCCAGTCCTGGGGTAAAAATAATCTGCTTGAAAGGTGCCGAGCACCCTCAGATCCCACCAACTCCAACTCAGCACCTCACAGGATTGGTCTTTTTATGAAGTATGAATTGTCTGAACATCAGGAGTACAAGAAACACTCTTGGAAACATTAGTTCTGCATAAACAACATCATTCTGCCATCTTCCCTCATGGCCAGAACTATCCTCAATACCCAGGAATGAAGACACGCATTTCAGAACGAAGGCCTAGGAACATTGGCTCTCCAGAGCTTTCCATCCTCTGCTCATGTTTACATGTGTTTGTCTGAAGTTAAAGAGAGAGAGAATACGAGACTTTTAATTTCCCAATAAAATCTATGCCACAGTATGAGTCATTGTTTGCTTTTTTACACTGGTTGGGAAAGGCCTTCTGGTTTTAATAACTAATACTGCTGAGTTCAATAAAAAGCACTTAATTTAATTTAATGCAAACCTTGATTAATGCCAGCTTCCCCTGGAATTTTATCTTTGTTTTAATTTGAGTCACCATGTTAAGGAGGGCGGTGTGGGGGGGGAGAGACAGAAAGGGATAGAAGTCAATTAGTTCCTGTGCTTGTTTCTGGGCAAAAGACTGGAAAATGGAAGATTGACAGGTAAGCTCCAAGAGTCAATTTTTTCTTGTCTCTTGGACCAACTTCGCTCTAAGAATGTAATGTTTTCTTTAGTCTTAAAAAAAGAAACTTAACAGTTCACAGTTCAGTTTTGAAAATAAAATATTCCGGGGCCAATTAGGATCAGATTTCTTTGCTGGAAGTATATTGCTTTTAATGTGTTAATATTCCAGAGATACGCTACTGTTTAATTGGACACAGAGAGCCCTTAAAGCTAGAATGTTTGAACATTAAAACAGGGAGTCTCATTCATGGACTCTGGAACAGACACAGAAGGAAACAATCTGGGGTAAATAAGAGGTTTTTATCCTTTCCCTACATTAGTATGTATGCAGGTGAGTTTGTGTATATATACTTTACATACAAATAAACTATGTTAAAGACCCCTTAGGTTGAAAAGTCTATCACTCCAAAGTTAGGAAAAGCCAGAATAAAGATTGCCCATGCAAGCTAAATCCAACCTCCTCCTACAGAGGCACTGCGATAGTCTTGCCCAGCATCACGCAGGAAGTCTGTGACAGAACCATGATTAGAACCCAGCTCTCCAAGGTACCAGTCCAGAGCCTTAAACACACCAAAACCTTCTTGCAACCCTCTCTCATTCCATGCAAGAAATTGAGCAGGGTCCTGCAGAGCAAATGGCATGTGATCATGTAATTAAAGAGTATCGCACTGCATTCACACAAGGGACTGAATTAAGGTTGCACGGGAGTCCCGGTATTTTCCAACTTTTGATTGATTGACTTTGCAACCTTACTGTTCTTTTAACACAGGTATTTGCATGCAATTTCTAAGGTTTTTTTTCCTTCTCTTCTCTTTTTCTTTTTTTTTAAACACAGAAAACTGCAGAAATAGAAATGCTCTCTGGTGGAACCACATGACCACTCGTGCAGCTCATTAGCAGAGCATGAACTCAGGACCTTTAGAACCACCACACAGAGCTTTATCACACGAGCTAATAGAGAAACTGGTCGCAATTAGAGGCTGCTCAACTTTATGTGGAACAGTCATTACACGGGCACAGGACACCATAGGCGCCGACTCTGTGGATGCTCCAGGGTTGGAGCCCCCACTGAAGAAAAAACAGTGGATGCTCAGCACCCAGCCACAGCTGTTTGGGGGTGCCACCGATCAGCTAATCAGAGGCGCTGCCAAACAGCTGTTCAGCGCCGCCGCCAAACAGCTGATCAGCGGCCACTGCCAAACAGTAGTTTGGCAGCTCGGGGAGGGGCTTGCGGGAGGGCGGAGAGCAGCGAGCGTGAGGGGGCCTTGGGGAGGGGGTGGAGCAGGGACAGGAAGAGGCGGAGAGAGAGATGGGCCTCAGGGGAGGGGACGGAGCAGGATAGGAAGAGGCGGAGCAAAGTCCTTGGGGGAAGGGGTGGAGTGGTGGCAGGGCCTCGGGGTGGAGCGGGGGTGGAGCACTCCCTGGGAAAACTAGAAGTTGGCATCTGTGCATGACACACATTTTGCCTGTGACTTACACAACTATTTGGTAGACTGATGGAGAATGTTGGGACTCAGGAACCCTGAGTTCTAGTCTGTGCTGGGAAGTGAAGACACCACAATCAGTGACATAGACTTGGCACATTTACTCTCACTGGAAGAGTGTCTAAGTGTCTGAGACTTGCGTCTGCCATATTAGAAACCTGTAAAATGGGGGGAAATAATTCTTCCCTGCCTCCCCTTGGCTCCCAGCTGAGCAGACCATCCCCTAAGCCACAGGCATTGGAGACTGCGGCAGCACTGACACCCCATGTTCTGAACTGCAGTTCTGGCCCTACCCTGTGGGAAAGGTAGCAGGGCCGGGAGCATGCTGAATGTGGCTGGCACAGAGGCTGTATGGAACCGGAACATACCCAACGCAGGTGGAACGTTCAGAGATTTTAGCAGCAAGCGCTACTGCGCATGTACAACTGGCGATTGTCTAAGACCTAGAATGCATGGGTGCTCACATGTTGGAGGAAGATTTAGCGAGGCCAAGTGTAAGAACCGAAATTAGACCTTGGCTAGAAAACAGATATTACCACCTGACCGCTTACAAAAAGTTCTAGGAGATCTTTAGTGACCACAAGTAATCAGGGCCTCAAGTGTTACAACTCACCTGAAAGACAGCCCCCTAGTATCACAGAGCCCCTTGACACTACACTGGGGTCAGTACCGAGTTGGATGAAAAAGAACCACGAGCAGCACTTGGGTTATCCCCAAGAGGCCCCTCCCTCACCCGAGTACTGATTCACCTTTGATTAGCTTGTGAGATCTGATCAGGTGGCACAACTTTATTCCAACACATACACTTTGGACTGAAAAAAAGAAGCTACCTGAACCATACATGCTCATGACCCTAAGCCACATCTGTGATTTCCTCTACCCCTTCCCTCCTCTCATTAGTCCCTTGCCCTACCGGCCCAATAAAAACCAACATTAGCAAACAAAGCAGAAATGGACGATTTATGTCAATGAGGAAAGGGGTCAACAAAGTGGAGGAGAGAATTCAGTGGAGATCAATGGGTAAATTTTCAGCCACAAAAGTCATGAAGGAGAAGTGAAATGCAGCCCCAGAAGGAAGGGGTCTGAAAGGAGATGTTTCTGTGAAGTCATCAGTTGGACTGCTGAAAGCTCAGAGGCCTTGGGGCCACAGAAGTTAGGAAGAGGGAGCACTTTATTTTTAGGTCTGCAGTGCTGGTCTCTGTAGGTGGGGATGGTGTAGTAGTAGGATTTTATGTTTGTTTTTTATATAATTTAGAATGAAGGATAAAGAATAATAATGTAGCATGTATTGAATGTATTGGTGTATAATTTGATCATATCCTGCCAGCCACCCTTTCTGAATTACAGAAAGGAATGGCCTAATGGGCCAATGGGTAGAGATGCATCAGCCAGAACCTGTGTCTGGACTGATTTCAAGGCAGTAACAGACCTTTTTAGGGTCACCAATTTGTTGTAGGTTTAGCATTTTAAAATAAGTAAAAGAATGCCATGATTGTTTTCTTTTGCATTGCAACTTGATGTTCCTGTTCAAAATGTTCTGTGGAAATTAATTGTGGTTTGTGTGTGAATGAGGAATTTGTGTGTTAAGAGAGAAGTGTGAAGGCCATCGCTGAACCAGATGTTCTAGGGAGAAACCAGAGACAGACGCAAGGGCGCCAGGAGGCTGCAACACGCCCCTATTGACATGTCAGAGGAAGGCAGATTGACGACTGTAAAGATGAGACAGGCACCTATCAATGGGGACAAGAGAGCAGTGATCAAACCCAGTCTGGGGTAACTCCCTGAGAGACTTGAGGAAAGAACAAGATAAAGGATGAGAAGGACAATTTAAGAAAACAAGCCCTTGTCAAACAACAATTGATTACAGCATGACGGTGCAGAACTCGTTGGTCCCAGTGAAGGAAAATCACGATATAAACGGGGCCTTGCCATGAAACTTTGGGTTCGTCCTGCCAAGACTTCCCCAGAGCAGCGTGTCACAACCAACAGAACCCGGCTCCTCCCTACCCGTGATCAACCTGGCCACAGTGTGTAATTGTTGTATCTCTATTAAACGTGGCATATTGCCTTTTCCCCTGAAAAAGATCCCGTGTGCTTCTTATAAGCATAACAATGGGAGGATGATAAGACTATATTGGCCTGATTGCCTACAATTGAAAGCTGCAGCCGTCTAGAACCTGCAGCATGCTACGCTAACCCAAACCCTCCCGCTCACACCACCAATGACAGGGAAGGGCTTTTAAACGTTGCCTGTGAACCTCCCAGGAAATTCATTCCCTTTGGCTGTTCGGCAACCTGACAAAGATTCCCTAATAAAGATTAAACAAATAAACGTAATAAATAGCTTTATTCAGAATAGAGGCCAATTTGCCATTAATGGCGGGATTTAGGTCCTAAAAGAGAATTGAGTTACACAGCAGTAAAACCACAGAACACAGCTCATAGCTTTAAAATAATCACAGGTGCCAAAATTAAGGGCCACATTACCAATCTCTTTTAAATGATGGTCTGGGAATGCTCAACGTGACAAGGGAAATGTAAGACAAATAATTCTGCTAAAATGCTAAGAAAAAGCTGTTAGATTTTATTAAAGGAAATTTGTTTCATTGTATGACTTCCAGCCTTAATACAGCTCAAAAACCAATTCTTCCAACAAGGCTTTAGACACAGGGATTAAGAAGCAGAGATCCTGTAGAGCAGAGATAGCAGCTCATTTTTAATCAGAGCAGTTGCTTCCTGACTTGGTCAGTGCCTGCGCTACTCAGAATGCACAAGGACTTCAAACCAACTCCCTGTTTTCACAAACACATGCAAGCCATTGCAATGGCAGCACAGTGAGATGACAACAGAATAAGACTTCCTGTCCACTGACCTCTGTGACACAGACATATCCTTGCAGACACTACCTCTGCGTCATAAGAACATACGAACAGCCATACTGGGTCAGAACAAAGGTCCATCTAGCCCAGTATCCTGTCTACCGACAGTGGCCAACACCAGGTGCCCCAGAGGGAATGAACAGAGCAGGGAATCATCCAGTGATCCATCCCCTGTCACCCGTTCCCAGCTTCTGGCAAACAGAGGCTAGGGACACCATTCCTGCCCATCCTGCCTAATAGCCATTGATGAATTTATCCAGTCTCACCATCTTCTCAATATTTCACCAAAAGGGGTCATGTGGGGTCTCTACCAAAGGCTAAGACTAGCCAGTTATTGTGGGATGTTTGTAGGGGAAACATGTTTAGAAATATGTGACTTAGAGTACTGATTTCCAAAACAGTGTGGAGGTGAAACTTGTCACTTGAGGCAGGGTGGGTGTCTATGACCTGCAGGTCTTGAAGCTGGATCCACAGGGTTCCTGGGCATCACCACACTCCAACCCACCACCTAACTGGCATCAGCTAGAACTGGGACTCCCTGAAGCCCAGCTCAGACAATGACACCTCTGGGCCCCAATTAGTGGAACACCAGATCTCCTGATTGGCCTGCTCCTCCTTCTTAAGCCAGAAGGAGTAACGGGAAGTCATTCATACAACTGGGCTCCATCCTGCTTTGGATTGCTCTCCCAACACTACCTGCTCCTGACCTCCTGGTTTCCTGACTAAGCCTGATTCCTGGTATCTGATTCTCAGCTCTTGACTTCGTAGTTCTGAACCCCAGCTGCCATGACCTGGACCCCACCCTGTGCTAACCCCTAGGCCTGGCTGCCTACATCCTGACCCTTACAGTTTGTATAGGTAAGAGGTAAGGAACCAGCAACCCAACTGCTGTCTCCAGAGGCACCGGATTCACCCAAAAGAGCTGCCCACCTCCAGGAAGATAACCAAGCACTACAGATTCACGTTGTGCAGCTCACCTGAGAGAATCGGCTGCTGTGGGATCAAGTAAGCCAGTTTCGTGCAGAGACCACCATGCTTCGGACATGGCTCATCGCATCCTGCCATAATACTCCTACCAGAACGATTCAATGGGAGTTGCCAGTGGTTAGAGCTTTATGAACCTATTCCTCCTTCAGTTCCTGTTGTGTCCCCAGACCTACACCTCTAACCCAGCCAAGGTGGGCTTGGTAAATCAGTCTGCTGACAGGGAAGATGTTGGACTGGGCCTCCCCCTTGCTGGAGGATAACAGCCCAGTGCTGTCAAATTCCAATGCCTTCCTCCAACCTATATCAGCACTGTTCAATGACCTGTGTCATGCCCATTTGGCCAAAGCTGCTTTAAGGAAACTGCAGCAGGTCATGGAGCAGGTCCTCAAGGAATCAATTCTGAAGCACTTAGAGGAGAGGAAAGTGATCAGGAACAGTCAGCATGGATTCACCAAGGGCAAGTCATGCCTGACCAAACTAATTGCCTTCTATGAGGAGATAACTGGGTCTGTGGATGAGGGGAAAGCAGTGGACATGTTATTCCTTGACTTTAGCAAAGCTTTTGATATGGTCTCCCACAGTATTCTTGCCAGCAAGTTAAAGAAGTATGGATTGGATGAATGGACTATAAGGTGGATAGAAAGCTGGCTAGATCGTCGGGCTCAACGAGTAGTGATCAACGGCTTGATGTCTAGTTGGCAGCCGGTATGAAGCGGAGTGCCCCAGGGGTTGGTCCTGGGGTCGGTTTTGTTCAACATCTTCATTAATGATTGGGATGATGGGATGGATTGCGCCCTCAGCAAGTTTGAAGATTACACTAAACTGGGGGGAGAGGTAGATATGCTGGAGGGTAGGGATAGGGTCCAGAGTGACCTAGACAAATTGGAGGATTGGGCCAAAAGAAATCTGATGAGGTTCAACAAGGACAAGTGCAGAGTCCTGCAGTTAGGACGGAAGAATCCCATGCATATTGGGCTGCATTAGTAGGAGTATTGCCAGCAGATCGAGGGAAGTGATTATTCCCCTCTATTCGGCACAGGTGAGGCCACATCTGGAGTATTGCGTCCAGTTTTGGGCCCCCCACTACAGAAAGGATGTGGACAAATTGGAGAGAGTGCAGCGGAGGGCAACGAAAATGATCAGGGGGTTGGGGCACATGACTTACGAGGAGAGGCTGAGGCTTATTTAGTCTGCCGAAGAGAAGAGTGAGGGGGGATTTGATAGCAGCCTTCAAGTACCTGAAGGGGGGTTCCAAAGAGGATGGAGCTCGACTGTTCTCAGTGGTGGCAGGTGAGAGAACAAGGAGTAATGGTCTCAAGTTGCAGTGGGGGAGGTTTAGGTTGGATATTAGGAAAAACTATTTCACTAGGAGGGTGGTGAAGCACTGGAATGGGTTCCCTAGGGAGGTGGTAGAATCTCCATCCTTAGAGGTTTTTAAGGGCCAGCTTGACAAAGCCCTGGCTGGGATGATTTAGTTGGGGATTGGTCCTGCTTTGAGCAGGGGGTTGGACTAGATACCTCCTGAGGTCCCTTCCAACCCTGATATTCTATGATTCTATGATAGGGGCAGTGTCCCATTGTTTCCTTCGTGGCACACTTCCACCATCCCACTGTGGACACAGAGTGAAATGAGGCTGCACAACAATACCGATTCTGGTGGGGTCTGCAGGTGGAGATCAAAGATGAACTGGCCCATGGGGAGATGACCATAGGTCTAGACCAGTGGTTCTCAACCAGGGACATGCGTGTCCCTGGGATTAAACAGAGGTCTTTCAGGAGTGTGGCGCGGCGGCTGCCCCAAACAGGGAGAAGGAGGAGTTAAAAACAGCACCAGGGGGGCTGCTCAGAACCCACTAATCAGGAAAGGGCTTATTGAGCCCACCAATAGGGGGAAGGCTTGCTGGAGCAGCCAATCAGGGCTGGCAAGGGCCATATATAAAGGCGAGGGGCTGGACCTTGGACTGCAGATGGCCGCTGAGGCAGGTGGTGGGACTAAGGACTGTCAGTCCCCTCCCAGAAGGGGGGAGAAAGGGGAGTGGGGCACAGCTGGAGGGCCATGCCCAGAAGAGAAGGCTGCGGTCTGGGGAGCGCCGCAGGTCCAACGAGTGGAGACAGCAGTGACGGCAGGCGTGACACCACTAGCTGAAGGCGGACTGGAAGGGCTGAGATCTAATTCCTAGGATGGCCAGCAGGAGGCGCCGCAATGGTGAGTCCTGCTTTGTTACACTTGGTGGAGAACACGGGCAGCTTGGTCCCCGCCCGATACAAGGGGAAGAGCGAGGACTGAGAGAACTGTGCCTGTTTGTAAGACTCAAGGACCAGTGAGGGTGGAGAAAATGGTGATGGACTATTTGAGAGTCCTTGGGGCCCGGCTAGCCGAGCAGCAGATGTACATGTTTAAGCTGTTGCGGGAGAGGGCCCATAGACAGTACATGCCAGGCACCAGGGGCTGGAGGCTGGTGTCCGGACAGAGACAATGTTTGGCCTTTTGGCGGCAGGGACACCTGAAGCAATGAAGGCCCCACCTGGAGAACGGGAAACAGGAAGAATCTAAGAGAGCTCCCCCTGTGAAGAGAACAGGGAAGTGGTGGACTTGTTGGGCCTGCGGGGAACCGGGAAACTTGAAGGCGGAATGCCCACATGGGACTCGCAGGGCCCAGGCTACCCCAGAGAGAAGGGCTAGGCCAGAGACAGACCATGGGAGGGCTGTGGCCAACGGAAGGCACAAGAGGTGCTTCCAGTGCCACAAAGAGGGCCATATAAGACGGCATTGCCCCCAGGGAAGAAGGGGAAGGTCAAAGAGCCAGGCTCAGTCTGAGACTTCTCAGGGCAAGGAGGCAGTGAAGACTGAGGCCCTATAAGGGAGACTGTCTGGGGCAGGGAGGCCCCAGATAAAAAAGGGGAACCCACACAGGAGCAGGATGAGCTATGGTGGGGACCCAGATGGACAGGGGAACCCATGCTTGAACTGGACAGGCTACAGTGGGGACCCAGACTTTAAAAGAGGGAAGCAGGTTGCTCCTCTTAATAGAAAACCTACGGCAGGAGAGGGACCTCCTGCAGGCATAGCTGAGAGTGAAGCTGGGGAGATAAACACCCCCCTGGTGTGTGGTCTTAAGGGTGAGGGTGTGTGGTGAGGTGGCTGCCCCACAAAGGGAAAAGAAGGGGTTAAAAGCAGCACCAGGTAGGCTGCTCAGAACCCACTAATCAGGAAAGGGCTTATTGAGCCCACCAATAGGGGGAAGGCTTGCTGGAGCAGCCAATCAGGGCCAGCAAGGGCCATATATAAAGGGCTGCTCAGCAGCGCAGAGGGCAGTCTCTCCCTGGAAGACAAGGAAGGAGGACTGGCTGCTTGGGAAGTGCCATAGATACAGCAGTGCTGGGTAGGGGCAGCAGAGTGTGAGGGTGAGCTGCTAGCTGACCACTGCCAGGCTGGGGCCTTGCTACAAGGGTTTAGAGGGTGCTAGGGTTACAGGGGAAGTGGCCTAGGGAAAACTGGCAGCAGGTTGGAGGAGGGCAGTAGGTGGCTGCCGGCTATAGGGTCCCTGGGTCAGGACCCAGAGTAGTGGGCAGGCTGGGTCCCCGCCCCTTGCACCCCACTTGCCAATGAGGAGAGTGGCTGGTATCCAGACTAAAGTTTGCCCCTGAGGTGAGGGGCTGGACCTTGGACTGCAGTTGGCCGCTGAGGCAGGTGGTGGGACTAAGGACTGTCAGTCCCCTCCCAGAAGGGGGGAGAAAGGGGAGTGGGGCACAGCTGGAGGGCCGTGCCCAGAAGAGGAGGCTGCGGTCTGGGGAGCGACGTGGGTCTGAAGAGTGGAGAGAGCAGTGACGGCAGGCGAGACACCACTAGCTGAAGGTGGACTGGAAGGGCCGAGAGATAATTCCCAGGATGGCCAGCAGGAGGCGCTGCAGTGGTGAGTCACGTCCCATTACGAGGGGGTACATCAACTCATCTAGAGATTTCCCTAGTTTTACAACAGGCTACATAAAAAGCACTAGCGGAGTCAGTATGAACTAACATTTCATACAGACAATGACTTGTTTATACTGCTCTATATACTATAAGCTGAAATGTAAGTACAATTGATTTATTTTATAATTATATGGTAAAAATGAGAAAGTAAGTAACTTTTCAGTAATAGTGAGCTATGACGCTGTTGTATTTTTATGTCTGATTATGTAAGCAAGTAATGTTTGAGTGAGGTGTAACATGGGGGTACGTAAGGCAAATCAGACTCCTGAAACGAGTACAGTAGTCGGAAAGGTTAAGAGCCACTGCTTTAGACGCCTTCATTAACTTTGCTAACTGCATAGATAATCAGTTATAGGAATGGAGGGGGGAGGAAAAAAGATGGTTCCTACAGCCCCCCATCCACATACCGTTACCTTGGTGCCTGTTCCACCTGCTGAACTGATGCAGATGGATCTAGCTCGTCAACAGCTCACCTGCAAAGAAAGGGAATGATGCCATCAGCACCGCCTGTGCTCCTAGTGCAGTGAATCTGGCCACATGATTTCTGCCTGGCCCATGCAAGTCCCTAGGAACCCACACAACAAGTTGGCTCAGCTTCAGTAAAGGGCACCAGCGTGGGCTCTGTGAGAAGAGAGTTCCCCCACACCTCGGTCTTAGAGAACCCCAATGGATTCCCACCCAATAGGCCATCGTCAATTGTGGAGCACCTGACAACTTCACACATGCAACAGCAGCAACCTGGGCTCTGCATATTCCTTTCTGACACAAGGCCACGCCAAATCTAACAAACTATTGATGGTTTCCCTCTGTCTTTGAGGCCAACAATCGAGGTCACAACCCCCATGGAAGTCATTATTCAGGGGCACCAAGAAATATTGCAGTTCAGCATAATTTAATCCCTGCACTTCTCTCTGATTCTTGGTATTTCCTGGCTGACCCTTCATAATCCCCTCATTCACTGGCAAGAACAAGAGGTCAGTTTTCCTTCAGATTTCTGCCAGCAGTATTGCTGAGAGCAAACCAACATTGCTGCAGAGCCCAGGCCTCCAAGGGCTCAGACGAAGACGATCGCCCAGGCAGGAACGCCCACGAAACCTAAATTGGAACTCCCCTTAAATATCACGACTACAGCAACATGTTTGAAAAGAGAAACATGGAAAACCTTCCTCCATGCTGGGACTATGACTGCCCCATACAATTGCAGCGGGAGTGAAAATACCATTTGGGTGATTTATGCCATGTGAGAATCTAAGTGCACTACCTCGAGGAGAATCTGGCTAGGGCATTCATTCACAAGCCAGCCTCGCCGCACAGTGCGCTAGTCCTCTTCATTGAGGAAAAAAAACAGCACTCTCAAAATCTGTGACAACTCCCAAGCCTTAAGACAGATAACGATCCCTGATTCCAGAATTATTGGACTGTGTAGAAGCTGCATGTATATTCACCAAGCAATTTGATCTCTGATAGGTCCGGGACAAACCGGCCAGTAAAAGCTGGAAAGGAGACTTTGGGTAAAAGACTATCTTGCTAAATTAAGTTTTTAGATGTGTGTTTTCACTTTTATTTGCAGGTAATCATCTATATATTTTTATGTTTTTACTTGGTATCACTTAACCTATGCTCTTTTGTTAATAAACTTGTTTTACTTTTCCTATAACCCAATTCAGTGCTGGGTTTGAAGGGAAGGGTGTATTTATCCAGTTACTGTGATGTACTGACTCCAAACGAGCAGTGAGCTTAGTATCTTCTGTGAATGCACCGTGGTAGGGGCTGTGCATTGCAGGGAAACATCTCTGAGGAGCTCGAGGGCTGGAGTCCACAGACAGTGACCTGCTGGGTGAGGTTTGGGCTGAGAGAGCCTTGAGGACTTTGCTGGTGAGACAAATAGGTTTGTGTGGCAAGGAGCTGACACATAGCATAATTGCCAACCAAACTCACTCTTGCTGAGGCAGAGAACTAACACATTGGCTCACAGCTCTAGTTTCCCTAGCAGTGTGTTACAGCGCTCTAAGACCCAACAGCTAGTATCTCATTTCTTCAGGTAGCCTTGAATGTGACCCACAGTGCAGTTATTTGTTACTTCCTCCAATGTGTGTGCTCATGTCAAGACACCATGCCAGAAACTCTGAGCTCTCCTCCGACCTCTGGAAACCCTCTCCCAACTGTGGGTGGCTATTGCCGTGGAGATCGTTGTGGAACTACCAGAATCCAACAGATTCACAATGATTTTGAGTGAGATAGACCACTTCACCAAGATGGCCAACTTCATTCCCTGCATTAGTCTACCCTCTGCTGAGGAAGCCGCCCAGCTATGGATAAACAGTCTCCATGGCTTCCCAGACTACATTACCTCCAAATGAGTATGGCCGTTCTTACGTTCTTATGATCAAAATGGTCGAGGTGCTTCTGATCCTTGTAGGGTATAGATTTAGTGTGGTGTTGTCTGCCATCTTTTGGGGGATTTGGGGAAGGGTGGGAAAATAAAAATTCATAATTTCTGTCTGGAACAGATCATTTACACATTGATGGTGCCACAGCTGGCATCTGCCAGATGATCTTGGCAGGTTCCAGTATGGCCTCGTTCAGTGGGAACACCACTCGACCAGAGGCTGTTGTGCGTATAATATCCAAGACTTGTGTTGTAACTCTTAGACCTCCTCTAAGGGGATCTGGAGTGAGTCCAGAATACGTTTTACCAGCTCTTGAAACTGCTTGAAATGGTCAGCAAGAGGAGGAGCGGGAGGCAGCATGGGCCCCTCCGGCCGAGAGGATGAGATACTAGTTTGAGGTGTCACGCCTTCTCTGCTCTAGCCTCATGCTCCTCAGAAGTCTCCTCCTGAGGCTGGGGCTGTTGAGGACGTGATAAAGCAGGTGATGTCATCCTCAATGGTCCCCACAGGATTCCCTAGGATTCCTTGACAATTCCTGATGATAGGCAGCCCACGGGTCCCAACATGGCCACTGAGGGAGACCATGAGGTGGAGGAGGGGTTATCTATGCTGCTCAAACCAATTAGAAGGGCTCAGAGAGAGTTTGCACTTTGGCATGTCCCTCTTTCAGTGAAGGAGACATGGGGGATGCCCCTTTGGTGGTAGATGGGAGACCCCTGCACAGATAGTAGAGAGTCTGAGGAGTCATCCTCAACATAACTCGAAAGGGGGGGGGGCAGATAACGGAGGTGAGGGTGGCCCAGTGCAATCGGAACCAGAGAAAAACAACGTCCCAGTGACCCCAAAGGTCTAGTTACTGACAGACGTTTGGTACCCACTACAAAAGAGACTCCAGATCATCTGAAACAAACAAGTCTCTACCATATCAAAATTCCCTCAGTACCAGGTGTACCTGTGCCAATAGTGACTGATGATCGATGTCAGTATCAAGGATGGTATTTACTGAGATGGTACCTGTCAGATACATGATGATGGTACCGATGTTGACAGCTTTGAGTCTCCCGATGCAGTGGTCTGAGACATCAGTCTGGGTACCGAGGGGTCAGAGGCTTTATTGGCTTCTTTGGCATAGAGTGCTTAGAGTCTCTGTTGGAGCAGTTTGCTTACACAGCCCAATGGGGGGTTTCAATGCTAAAGGATGATTTTTGGTTCCAAGGAGGGCTCTTGGAAGAATTTGAAATCTTCTGGGAGCTGCCAATTCCAGAGCAGTGTGGAACTCAGCAGTCTCCGATTGGGTCGCCACCAAAATCAAACAAGTCTCCTTTGTCAGAGGCTCTCTCTGAGGAGATCTGGTGGTCCTCCTCTTGGGAGCCTTATCAGACCATCCACGCTCTTATCCTGTGAAGAACTTGGTGAGCAGGGTATGGAGGTTAGTGGGGCACTGTTCACTCTGAGGTTGGTGTACAGGGCTGGATCAGAGGCTGGACACAGGGACGGCTCCATCATAAAGATCTAAATTATTTCCCTGATTTTTCTAAATCTGCTTTTAAAAGAGAAGCAGATCTTGCCCTGTGGGTTGGGACAGGGTTGTCTCCCAGACAATGGAGGCACCAGGAATGTGTGTTGCTAACTGGAATAGATTCCTGGCAGGTGAGGCAGCATTTGAATCCTGGGGATCCCAGCATACCCCAGCAACCATGTCCCCCAAAGATAACTCCTCAAGTGGGGAGAGAGGAGGGGGAAAGGGGGACATTAAACAAAGACCTTAAAATATTGAAAACCAACAAATGTATGTAAAAATGAGTAAACTAAAAGAAATGATCATTAAAAGCTAATATGAATGAAGTTCAAAGCAAGCACACTAAGCACTCCATCTTTGGTTGGGGGGCAGTTCTTCTACACAACGCTCTCTATACTTAGTACGGGGCAGGGGTGTCTGGAGCACTTGTGTGGGCCAAATGGGCACTGCTACCAAAAATCTCCCATCAAAGATGTAAGTGCACCTAAAGCAGAGCACCCGAGGCAGAGAACTCCAACTCTGACAGTTGTATGGATACGTTTACTGCCTGGCTCTCCTTCCACTCTCTCCCTCCCAGGTCACCTCTCAGCCTCATGACTCATAACCTGCTGGTGGTAGTCTTCTGTTAGGAGAACCTACAGCTGAAATACAGGACCCAGCTGTCTGCCTGTGCCCTGAAATTACTAAGGTCAGCTTTTGTTTCTCTTCAAATTATATTTCTTGAGCCACTTCTGAGGGCTGATCTGTGATTCTACCAGTGAGGAACTGAACTTCCAAAGATTCAGTGAGTTGATTCGGAGATGCACCCAAAGGTCTGGATGCTTCTTCATGAGTTATCTGATCTTAGCTGCCTCTGGAGTCTGTTCAGATGAGCTGAAGATCTGATGCATACAGGATTTCCATGAGATTCCTAATGCTCACAGTCTGATCATAAGCACTTAACATATTTTTAAAACTCCTATTTGATTTTGGAGCAGATGTTAAGTTTGGTGGAGAAGTTGTAAGACCATTGTTGAAGCTGCATGAGAGACTTTAGTTTAATGGGACACATTGGGGAATACTTGATGAATTTTTGGGAACAGACCCTGTCCTGCGCCCCCAAAAACAGTTAGAAGGGGGTTCATTTTCTGTGTGTTTGGAATACACAATGGAGTAGGGAATTATTATTATTTAGGTATTAGAAAGAGTTGTATTTTAAAAGGCGAGTCTCCACTCCAGTTTCTTATCTTTTGCACAAAGGGGAAATGGACATTTGAGACAAGACTTCCCATGCCCATTACTGCAAGTGTATGTATAAGAGGACAGGCTCCACTCCTGTCCTGAGATCCCACACAAACAGCCTCGGATTCCTTCTGTTGATTAGCACCTTGGAGAGTTGTATTCATATTACCTCCACCAAACCACCATCACAATCCCATGCAACAACTCCATCCATGGTTTTCACTAGTTCTCAGCCCTTTCTCCAGGGAGAGGGAGAGAGCTCACTGCCCCCAACATCTTACATCCTCTGGGTTCTGCCAGCCTCCCCCCTTTTAACTATCCTCTCAGCTAATAGAATAATTAGCTCCTTAACTCATCAGCCCCACCCCCCCAGTAGTTAAATACTCCACTCCTCCATCCGACCTTTTCTGGGGGAACTAATTAATGATTGAGTGATCAGCGTGCTGGAACAGCTACTGGCTCTCAGCACTGTGTCACAGTACGGTTTAGTCCACTGCTACTTTTGCATTAATACATTTTGTAATTTCTCTTAATGGTAAGTATCTAGACCAGACTGAAGCTGCCACAACAAGTATACTTATGAATCTGGGCTGGGAATCTGAGGAACATTAATCACAGCCACCTCATTACTATTGTTGAGATTCTTTACCAGGTGTGATTTTGAGGATGAGTCACTGCAGCTGTCATATTTACTACTGTAGATATTTTTCTCAGACACTGAGCCTCAAATAGCATCATGAGGATGAGTAATTCTAGAGACATACAAAATGTTTGGAGGATACTTGAAACTACACTGACAAGAATGAGGATCACAAGAAATTGTTCTGTTGGTCAACATAGTCAGGATAAAACTTCCATTATATCAATTCTTTTTCTGTGTGATAAAGTTGAAAAAAGTATTGATTGATAAAATTTTCCATTATGCAATGGTTACAAAATGGAATGAATATATATGTGTTTGTTTTGTTATATAGTAGGAAAAAATGTCAAATTTATTATTTCACCATTATTCTTTATTGGCTATTATAAAATTAATATTTGGTTTACATCACCAACATCTTTCTGTGCCAATTATTTGCTTTTCATTTTTCATCTTCAATTTACATAATTTATTTAAAAGCTAGGGGATTTCACACACAAAGATTACTAGCTCTCTTCTAATTTAACAACACTTTCCTTAAACACTGAGAAGCTAGGAAATAAAGTTAAGGTCAACAACCACACTTCTGTTCCTCTACATAAATGTAAAATTGATCCGCTCTTACCTATTACTACCCTCCTCCCCTTCCACAACACATTATTAACACTGTCGGAGAAAAACAGAGTTCTCACTCTTTGGTTGGGTGCAGCAAAGTCAGATACTTTATTTTCTCAAGCAATTGCGTAGAGGGAGAGAGTGCACTAGGACACAGGGTCTCCCCCTCCTAGGCAGGTCTCTCAAAAGATAAACAATTACAGCAAGCATTTATACCTTTTGTTACAGACAATAATGAGCAACAGCTGCATTTTGTTTATACATAGGTCATCCTGATATCTTATTTTTCTCATTTATTTAGACTCTAGTCTACATTCCATATTTACACAAGGTCGCAACAACTTCTCACACAGTTCTTTCCTCACTCGCCTCACACAATCCTCGCTTCTACAAATCTTGTGTTATTAGGGTTACAGCTAGCCTGACTCTTGCTCACAGAAGAGACTGTAGGCATTGAAATCCCCTTCAAATCCCCATCAGTTCTTGCTCTACTTCCACACACCCCTTTTGTACTTCTAGTACAACTAACATCCTTAAACCTCCATTTGCATTAAGCCTTGGATTTCAGATTCTACATCAAATGCTTCAGCCTTAGGGGGTTTTGATTGGATGCAATGACAATGCATCATTAGCATGGGCATAAAAGGTATTACTATTATCATGTCCTTTACAACAATAACAACATAATCCTAAACCAAACAACAACAATAAAAGCAGTAACATTCCCACAGTAATAATATGATGGGGTTGTTGTACAGTTCAGTCACAAAGCACAATACATCATACTTAGTACATAAAGTAGACCCTCTATAAGCTGTATAAAAGGCATTCTTTTCAACTTGATATATATTTGAAGCATATGAGTTTGCCCTTGTAATTTAGAGATTCTTTGAACCTCTGGTAACAGTGAATGCACATTTTGAAATTGATCAGACATTAAACTAGTCCAATTAAAGGATATCTGAAACCTAAGGGCTACTTGTAAGATTCTATCCGCAGGCCAGTAAATAATATGATTGCCTGCAGCAGTAGTGGGATTAAAATGTATATCTCGCAATGTGATGGCTTTAACATACACACAGCTATCATTAGCTTGAAAAAGTGGGTGTCCTGTCAGGGTAGTTCCTTGTCCCCTACCCTCCCAGCAAACGTTGTCATGCACAGAGACAACTTTCCCTGGCTTCAGTTTACGGATACACTGAAGCTGTGGGGGTTCTAACAGCCAAAATGCCATTGACTCCCTAACCCCATCCAAATGTCAGGTGTTATTCCAGGAGCACTAACAACAAATCGATTGGGCATACCAGGTGGTCTAATCTCCCAGATATCACGGTGAATAATCCAGTCCCACATGCATCCTCCCCATGGACCCGGCAGGGTTCGGTATGTGGGAGCCCACACCCCTCCTACCGGCCCATAGGCTTGGGAGGAGCACTGTGAGTATATACAACTCCATCCTGAAAATCTCCAAGTATGTCTCCATGGCCACACATCAGATGGCATTCCTGAGGTATCTGTAAGGACAGTAGACTATGGCTCATGCTCGAGATCACTCCGAATGGCCATCAGCTGGTCATTCAGGAAATCTTGAATTCTGAACATGCCAAATCCCACTGCACTACCTTCCCAGCCTCAGTGATCTTCAATTCCATCTCTGCCAACAGCTCCTGGTTATTAACTAAGGGTAGAAATAACATGTAATTCACCAACTCCAGCTTGCACCTGGGTCCGCTGTGCTCCAGAAATAAGAGCAGTGGCCTTTCCTAGTTGCCCCAATTTCTCATCATGTTCTTGGCTCTTAAAAATATTCCAAATTGCTCCTGCACTATTGGCCCCATCTCATAGGGATCCGGTCAAGTCCCTCTTCTTTCTAGAGGAAATAACCCAGGCTCTCTGTTGTGCTAATCTAATGGCAGCTCCCTGTGAGCAATTTGGGTATGTAGAGGTGATCTGGAAACTGGATAAGGGCAATGTAAATTTAACAGGCCCTACTGTAGTATTAATCACAGTCCATCGGTATCCTAATACATCTCTGTTTGGTGTAGTACTATACCACAGCTGTTATTCAACTATTCTCAGGTACTTTTAAGAGGCATTAACATTAATAGCATAGGAGGGGTATATTGTAATATGGTACAGGTTAGATTATTAATTACTGGGACCATCTCAATACAAATAAAATTTCCAGTGGCAGAACACACTCTCTGAGTATGAATCTGATTATTTACTAATTGGGTAACCAAAACAATAAGGACCCCTTCCCCCTGATATACTACAGACCCCTGGAATGGCCATTATATTAACTCCATTATAAAACTTTAATTTCAAATTCTTGAAGCTCATTTGTCGTGATATATACTTTTATCTCCTCTGACCAGCCTTTTTTCCCCCTCAAACTATATTTAAATAAATCACTAAAGTGTGAAGGCCTTGGCCGTTGGTTTTATCAGATATATGGCATTGTCTGTATTTGGATGTATTACAGGGGTAATAGTGTAATGGAGGAGATGGCAGGGGCAGTGGCAACAAGGTGCCTTTGGTACTTGTCATTTAAAATCCAATTAGGGATGGCAATACATGCTGAAGGACTTATCGAAAACACAGGGCGCAGCCTGTAGAATAAACCCCAAAATCCAATCAGTACCACATTCCCAAGCATGGGTCCCACAAGTTTCTTCCTGCCAGTGTATACTTCTTTGTTTCTTCACCAGGGTCAGTTCTTAATGTCTTTTGTAGGCAGGAATCCCTGGACTTTGGTGGTTTCAATGGAGCGAAACAGTCGTGATTCAGTATCATACAGGGGAGAGGTTACCAGCACATCACCCTGTAATGATTTTGATTCTTCTAGAACACCTCAAACTTCACAAACAACCATCCAGTGTTAACGCCAATATCTGTCCCCTTGTATGTTAGAGTTGCATTGCAATACAAATAATAAATAACTAACTATTAAGGGTAGTATAGGAAAATACCAGCATTCCTTCCTCTGAGTTAAATATGCAAATTAGGTGATTCATGTTCTCTCCCAGAAATGCCACTGCATTACTGGTTATGGAATTTTCTGACACTGACTTTTGAGGCTTTGCTAATTGATGGCATGAAGTAAGTAAACCAGATGTAACCGGATGAAGTCTTTGCTCAGGGTGTCTGGTGAGTTCTGTGAAGCTAGGAGGAGTTGGGGGAGATTGAGAAATAGATCATCTTAAATACTGTAGGCTAGGAACAGTGAAATATCCTCTATTAAACAATGTTATTAAAATGAGTGCTGGTGCAGAAAATCTCTGTCTTCAGTACCTGCAAAGATCTAGCAACAAGAGAAGGTATTTTGTGGGTTCTGTGATGATCTTGG
The DNA here is from genome assembly GCF_002925995.2 of Terrapene triunguis. Taxonomy (NCBI): domain Eukaryota; kingdom Metazoa; phylum Chordata; order Testudines; family Emydidae; genus Terrapene; species Terrapene triunguis. The sequence continues at coordinate 809,803 of NW_020664446.1, read as the reverse complement.
GAAGCTCTATTGTGAATTCTGTTTGACATTAGGATTCTATGCATATCCATCTCAAATGACAAACTCCATTTTGATCATAAAGCTGGACTGCCTTCTTTGTCTTTTTACCTCCATTTTGGATAGAAATTGCAAGGGGTTTTGACACCGGGTTAGCAATGGAGGGTTGTTAAGTCGTGATGGTCCTCTTTTCAAATGGAAGCACCCTTGGTCACTGAGCTGGCTACCTCCCGGAATGAGAGGTTACTTATGCTGTACAGTAACTGGAATTCTTTGAGAGGTGGTGTCCATGTGCACATTCCACTGATGGTGCATGTGCGCCTCATGAGCCAGAGGTTGAGTCCTTTTGACCAGCATGCGCAATTTCAGTCCTCATTCTCTACAGAGAGGGTATGTAAGGGCAAGGCATTCCAGCCGCCATTCAGTACCTCTCACCACAGAATCTCTAAGATAAGGGCTCCAAGCCCGAGGAGATGGAAGGGTGGGTTGTGGAATATGCATATGGACAAGACATCTCGAAGAACTCCAATTGCTGTATATGGTAAATAACCTTCTCCTTCGAGCAATTGTCCATATGCCCATTCCACTGATGGTGACTCCCAAGCAGTGATTCTGTTAAGGAGATGGGATCTTGAAGTAGTTAAGTAAACAATGACTGAAGAATGGCTTTTCCAAACGCAGCGTTGGACCGAGAGGCCTTTGTCAGGGAACAGTGCCTCATGAATGTGTGAGCTGATGCTCAAGTAGCTGCTTTACAAATCTCCGATATTGGTAACTTTTGCAGTGATGCTGCCGACACAGCTTGGGCTCTAGTGGAGTAAGCTCTGATTGTGGGTGGTGGATCTACTTTAGCTACTTTGTAGCAGGCTCTAATACAATCAGAAATCCAGGATGATAATCTCTAGGATGAAACTGCAGATCTTTTCATCCTTTCTCCAACAGAGCCACAGTCTTGGTGACATTCCCAATGCTCTAACGTGTACAACATTGCCTCGGATTTGGGTGCATGAGGTTTCGGGAAGAATACGAGTAGATGTATTTGTTGATTCAAATAGAATTCTGTCACTACCTTGGGGAGAAATTTAGGGTGTGTTCTCATGAATACCTTCTTCGGGTGGAACACCATGTCCATGTCCAGCGAGTCAGCCATTAGTGCCTAGATCTCCCCCACTTTTCTGGCAGAAGTTATTGCCAGAATGCCATCTGCACTGACAGGTGTAGCAGGGTAGAGGCAGCCATATGTTCAAAATGTGGTCCCATTAGGGCTGGGAGTACCAAGTTTAAATCCCATGGGGGGACAGGTTCCTGGATAGGTAGGAACACTTTAATTAAGCCCTTGAAGAATTACCGTTGGATGAGAGAAGACAGTCTGATCCTCCACCAGTGGATACTGAACTGAAATCACGGCCAAGTGCACCTTGACAGAGCTGAGAGACAAGTTCTTTCTTTTTAGTTCAAATAAGTAATTGAGAATAAGCAGAACCGAGGAGTGATGTGGAAATAATACGTTTTGGTTGCACCAGTGGGAGAACCTCGTCCATTTTGCCAGGTAGGTTTGTCTTGCTGATTCTCTTCTACTGCTTATTAGAATTTCTCTAACAGGGGAAAAGCAGGCCTGCTCCTTCAACAACATCCAACAGTCACTATGGTGTGAGATGCATAGACACATGATTCTGATGTAGGATCTGAGACAATAGATCTGTGAGCAGAGGTAAGGATTTGGGTTGTGATACTGATAAGTTCAATAGATCCATGAAACAGAATTGTCTGGGCTACTCTAGAACTATGAGCATTAGCTTGGCTGAGTCTTGCTTGAGTTTGCAGAGCACTCTGGGAATCAGAAGGTTTGGAAGGAGGAGCGGGGGTGAGCATACATCAGGGCTCCTCATAATGGTATCGGGAACATGTCTGTTATGGACCCCAGGGTCAACCCTCCTCGTGAGCAGACTCTCTGACACTGTGCTTGTGCTGAGTGGCAAAGAGGACTATTGTGCGATGGACCCAGACCGTGAAGATGTCTGCCAGTGTTCTGTCTTTGATTTCCCACTCCTGCTTTGGGAGGAAATGTCTGCTGAGATTGTCCACAAGCATGTTCTGCAGTATGGGTAAGGGCACTGCCACTAAGCACATTCAATGGTTGTTGCACCAATTCCAGAGTCTGATGGTTTCTTGGCAGAGTGGGAAAACCTCGCACCAGCTTGTTTGTTGATGTAAAACACAACGGACGTGCTGTCTATCATAATTTGTACTGACTGCCCCTCTATTAGTGGGGAAAGGACTCGCAGGCTGGCCGTACAGTTCTGACTTCTAGGAGATTAATATGCATTCTCTTCTCCCTTGGGGACAATAGGCCCATTGTCATTAATTTGTCCACATGGGCATCCCATCCCTGTAAGGGTACATCTGTGGCAATGGTCTGGGATGGAAGGGGCATTCTGTAAGGGACCCTTCTGCATGCATTCAGTGGGTTCTTCCATCATTTCAGTGCGGACAGGTCAAGGGTGGGATAAGAGGCATATCCCAGTGATATTTGGAGGGTGTGTAGACCAACTGCAACCAACCCTGCAAGCAACAGAGGTGAAGTCTGGCATAGGTGTCATGAATGTGCAAGAGTCCTTATGACCTAGAAGGGCAAGGCATGACCTTATAGTATTTGGGTTTTGCTCTAATTGGAGAATTAGAGTAGACAGGTTCTCAAATCTGTCTTCGTGGAGGATGCAAATGAGTCTAGGACCATACTGATGAATTCATCCCTCTGAACTGGAGTTAAAGTCAATTTCTAGTTGTTGACTCTCAGTCCAAATCTCTGGAAAAGGTCAAGTGTGTTGCAGATAGCTTTGGTGATCTGATGAGGAGACTTCCACCACAATCATCCAGGTAAGGGTGTACGCTGTTATTGCATATTGTCAAATAAGATGCCACTCCCAATAGCAACTTGGTAAGCACTCTTGGTACCATGGAGAGTTTGAAGGGTGGTACTCGATACTGATCATGGTCCTGACTTCCTGTAAACCTCAGGTACTTCTTGTGGGGTGGAAGGATGGAGATTTTGAAGTTTGCATCCTGATGCAAATCAGTCTCCAGACTCCACAGCTGGGATTTCCAATGCAAGGGTGACCATTCTGAATTTCAGCTTGTGAATAAAATGTTGAGGTTCCACAAGTCTAGGATGGGTTGCCAGACACCCTTTTTCTTCAGAATGAAGAAATAGTTGCTATAAAATCCCTTCCCCTGTAAGGTGGAGGGACCTCTTCTATCGCTCTGAGAAAAAGGAGCATGAGGACCTCTTGAAGTAATAGATCCTCACAAGAAGGCCCCCTGAAGGTGGTAGGTGTTGGCACTGCAGAAAACTGGATGAAGTATCTATTTGTTATTGTGTCCATTGCCCATTGTTTGGTGATCATAAAGGGACTAAATGTGTCTGAAGTGAATGAATTCATTCTGAAGGGTGGGTCTGAGATTTCTGAAAGTAAAGCACATCTCTTGACCATCCCATCAAAATTAATGTTTCTGGGACTGGGAGGGGTGGAAGGTTTGGGATGGAGCAGTGAGTTGTCTCCTTCTGGGGAAACGCTGACATTTCCTGGATGGTTCTGAAGACCTTTCATGGTAGAAAGGCAGAAATAGTGGTCTCTGTGAGGGATTAGCTGTTTGATGTGTTTCCTCCTAGGAACTGGCATGTAGCCTCCAAGGGGATGCAGGGTGGCTTGTGGGTCCTTCAGTGTATGGAGGGCCTCACCCTTCTGAACAACTGAACAATTCGGCTCCTTCAAAAGCCTGCTCCTCCACCATCATTTGGACTTCCCTGAGGATCCCAATCCCTGAACCCACAAATGCCAGTCTCATAAAGGCTGTTGTTGCCATTGATGTGGCAGATGAATCCACCACATCAAGAACTACTTGGAGACTTGTTCTGGTCACTAGCTGCTCCTGACTAGTGATGCGATATCCTCATGAGTTTTGTTGGGCAGGTTATCATAAAGGCAAGCAGTCTCTCATGTAGACAGAAATCAAACCCTAGTCAGAATGGCCAGGTACTTGGCCCACTGGAAACTGTAGGCTCACTGAGGAGTAGATTTAATAGGTCTTGAAACTTTTATCATCATCAAGTTGGGGGGCCATGGGTGGTACTACGGACTTATCGGGGTGACCAGTGCAGGAAGTCACCTCTCTGTGCCTGTTCCATTTCTTCCTCCTCTCCCTGTGGCTGTATCGGGACCAGTAGGGTTTTGGGGTGGTCTGTACAGTCGGTGACATAGATGGGACATATTTTTGGCTGCGTAGTTGCTCCCTCTGACCTAAGTTCCCTGTAAGCTGCGTGGCTGGACGGCCGCCCAGCAGGCTATCAAGTGCTGCGCAGGTCAGGTGTCCCTCCCCCCACTGCCTTGTAGCTGCTCCCAGGAGCCTCCTGCTTGCTGTGGAGACTGAGCGGGGGGGCAATGGGGGGTGCTGATGTCAGGGTGTCCCCCTCCCCCCTTTACCCCATTTTCACAGAGTGGGAGGGGGGACACGACAGGGCTCAGGATGGAGGGAGCTTGCTGGCAGCTGTGGCTCTGTCTGAACCTGCTGATCTACTTAAAAGGGCAGCGTACTTAAAGTGGAGTCAACGTACTTAAAGGGGCAACACACGTTTCTGTCTCTCACACACACACACACCGTGTGTGTGTGTCTGTCTCTCTCACACACTGTGTGTGTGTGTGTCACACACACACACACACACACACAGTCTTTCACACTCACCTCTCAACACATACCTGTGTTGTTGTTACTTTTTGATACTTGTTTCAAAGTGTGTTATTTTAGTTTTTTGACTGGTCTATGCATTTCATAATTTTTATTTCTCTCTTATGCTTAGATTTAATTCTTTGAGTAGTGAGTTCTAAAATGCCTAACGTGTCCTGGCTGGAGTAATTTATCCCTATGGTAACTTTTTAAAAACATATATTATATCTAGGTTTTTTGTTTCTGCTGGTGGCGCACATCCGCACATTACCTTGATATGGTGCACATAACAAAATTCATTCTGCACATGGATGAAAAGATCAGAGGGAACACCGCCTCTGACTGAAGTTGCTCTAAGCAGACCCGGTGCCCCAACAGGGCCACAAAGGCATCAGTGGTAAGAGCCAGGACACTGAATTTTGTTTTTCCCAGTGGGTGCTTTTGAAGACATGTGCATGTTTGGGCGGGGGCACTCTGCCAGTTTTGGGGGAGGTTATTTTCAGCCTATTTATACACTTTTCATATTCTAGTTACTGAATGTGTCTATCGTTGGTATCTTTATTATTTTCATAATGATTAAATTGTTATGAACCACATAAATTACATTATCATAAATTACAGTATATTAAAATCATTGCAGTCACCTACAAGCTGTCTTCACTAACAGCCCAGTTTAAAGACATTATGGCCTTGGCTACACTGGCGCTGTACAGCGCTGCAACTTGCTGCGCTCAGGGGTGTGAAAACGCCCCCCCCCCGCGCGCCGCGAGGGCGGCGCCGTAAAGCGCCAGTGTAATCAGCGCCGGCAGCGCTGCACGCTCGTTCGCAGCACTGCAAGCTACTCCCCTCGGAGAGGTGGAGTACTTACAGCGCTGCGAGAGAGCTCTCACAGCGCTGGCGACGCGACTACACTCGCGCGGCAGTGCTGTGAATTCCCAATTGTAGCCAAGGCCTATGTCTCACTGTAGCTTTCTGGATGAAACTGTCAGCAATCTTATTTACATCTAGCTCTCTGGTAATGTCTTGATGAATGTTAAGGACAGCTACATTATTCAGTTGTGTCTGTCCCATTGATGACTGGAGATCATTTTTAAGTCTTCTGAAGCTGGAAAATGAGTTCAGGATGATATGGGCATCGTGAGAAAGATTCTTATAAACTCCAGAGTACTGCAAACGACGCCAAGATCTTTCTTGATGGGTAACAGCTAATTTAGGCACCATCATTTTGTATGTATACTTGGCATTATATTTTGCCACGTGCATGACTTTGCATTTAACATTGAATTTTATCTGCTCATTTGAGATTTTGCACTCCCAAAATTGCATGACAGCCAAAGGTTTCCTCATCATCGTGAGCTTGCCTGCCACAGAGACCAAAATCACATTCCTGGCAATAAGGTGTCAAGAGTCAGCCACACAGTGATAGCTGCAGCCTTGTGGCTGCTTCCTCAATGACTCTGCTGCTGCAAAGAAGGGCTGCCTGTCTCCACTGCCAATGTGCCAACAGGGGCAGACATTACTGTGCAGGGCTCACCTAAACCAGGTGCCCTGCAGAGTGGGCTCCCGTCAGGTTTACAGAACACCAATTAATGCTGAATTCAGTAGAGCCACCTGGGCATTAAATTCCATAACATAAACCAGAGTCCTTCCCAGAGACCCAAGGCAAATGCTGTCAAAGGCTAGGTGCTGACCAGACCAGTGACTTGGGACAGAGCAAGGAGAACCTGGTGTCACCCAGAACTGGGCTCTAATTGGAGCAGCCAGCCCTTTTTACATGGCCTGCTGGGCCCTGATTTGCTTGCTCCCGGCCCTTCTAGGCATCAGAGGACCAACGCTCATTGGTTCTGTCTGCAGCTAATCATGGGAGACCTCTCTAGGCAAGCCCTGGAGGTCTGAACTCACTGCTTTTCTCTTCCTAGGGTGGGGTGTACCAAGGCAGTAAGGTCTCTGGCTGGGGGCAGCAAACACCTAGTACACCCTATCACAATTACCTTTCTAGAATCCAAGGCTGAAAGACACCATTGTGATCATCCAGTCTGATCTCCTGTACAGCACAGACCAGAGAATGTCCCCAACATAATTCCTAGACAGAGCTTTTAGAAAAACATACGTTCTTGATTTAAAACTGGTCAGCGATGGAGACTCCACCACAGCCCTTGGTAAATTTTTTAAACTTTGGGTTCACTGAAAGAGCATTTCACGCATCACAAAGAAGAGATCCCAACTGGAGAACAACCTCCCCCAGAAGGAGTCATTATCCATTACCTACACCAGCCAATACCCAGAGGCTGGAGCACCTGGCAAGCCAGAGAGGGAAGACACATGAAGTCCGGCGTCAGCAAAAACCTGTACTAAGGACCAGTGATGATATTGAGGCACTTTCTCAATTTGCAAGTGTTGAAGTTCTGTAAGAATGGGGTGGCCCTTGTCTAACCTGAGCAAGGCAGGTCATCACAGGTCCTGATCCTAGATGGGGTGAGTGATGACCTGGAGGCAGGAGACTGTGTGTGAATGAAAAATCACCACTGGCTTACTTTGCACCCCGCGGGAGGAGGGAAATCTCTAAGTTCAAAGCAAGTGAATTGTCTGCCGAAAGCAGTTACCCACGACTCGCCCTGAATTTCTAAGCAATGACTCTGCTGGTGGAACGCTCCCCGCGCTGGAAACGTTAGCCCTCGGTTTCTTGCTGTGGAGCTGTGTTAATCACACCACATAGATCTGACTAGCATATAAACACCATCATCATAACCACTGCTTGGCACATCATAAATACAAGAGTTTGAAGGTGACCATTGGTCACTTGCCCAGTGGAGAGGGCTGTAAATTTGGAGAGAGGAGAGAGACTGCACAGGAACTGCCCAGGAGAGAGTGGGAGACAGCTGTTTCATTTCCACATCTTACAGAAAATTTTTCCATGAAGTGTAATGTTTGGAAAACGTCTAACAACCAAGTTCATGCTTTGTACAGATTATAAGGATTTAGCATTTCTGTTGTCTAGATTGGGAGAGATGGAGAGAGAAAAGGAGGCACAAACGTTTAAGACACTGGGACTGCAGGAGAATTTACAGAATGTGGAAAAAAATGTAAGAAAAGCGAAATAAAAGAAATAAAGACAAAAGACATTTTCAAGGCAGTTGCTGGAGAAGTAACATTCCCTGTTACAAAGAAAGAATCGCAAATCACAAGCAAAACAGTGGTTACAGAAAACGTACATGTTTTTTTTAACCTTGGACTTCACTGGGGAGTGCGTGTGGACAGGAACTAATGTCAAAGGCAAATACGTTTTCCAGAAGAATAAAAGGGAACATCCCAGGAGCCCAGTCACCCCCGAGCAGGGGCAAAGGAAAAACACTTCTGAGCACTAGCAATGCCTGGACGGGCAGCCAAGCTCCTGCAGCTTCTAGAGGAAGCATCAAAGGAAGGAAAGGAACTTCCAGCAGCACGCCTGACTGGCTCCCAGAGAACAGGTGAGGAACCTGCCAGGGACTACGCACATTTATCAAAAGGGAGCCAAGGGGAAGCAGTTTTGCTTCAGCAGTGAGGATCAAATATTGTGGTGCCGTAGCTGGGGAGTGAGATGTGCTGCGGAGGAAGTGTACACTGAATCTGCCTGCATTTTACCTGGCTCGAAGACAGTGTGATCAGCCATCCCACTCCAACCCACCCTAAGAGCCAGGGAACTCCATTTTGAGTAGCATGACCTACGGTCAAGAGGAAGGGAAGGATGGTGACAAAAGCAGGTGAGCGAGCAGCAGCATCAGGCACACGGCCTGTCAGCGCCATGCTCGGTCTCTAGGGATTCTACCGGAATCGGCATCGATCTCCCGGTGACTACTGGAAGCAATCCGGGAGATTTTAATAGCGTATCTTAAGAAAATAACATCACGACCTGTTGGGGGGAAATCTCCCAGAATAGCTTCAGTCAGAGTTGACAACCCTACAAGTCTCAGGTGTTTTACTGTCCTCCTCTGCGAGGATGATTTGAGTGTTTAGGCCCTGCAGGGAGAAGTGTGTTGTGAGGCGGGAGGAGTGTGTGTCAGTGAGGACAGTGCAGGAGCTCAGTGGACAAGTTGGGGGCAGCCTTCCAGGCAGCGGATATACAAAAGGTGGGGGCAAAGCCAGGCCATGGGACTGAAGCTAACCTACGCTGCTGCCTGCCAACTGGCTCTCCTGGACAATACCACAGGTCAGAAGGAAACACATCACGTGGGGCCTCGTCACAGGTGGACATGAGCAGGAGAAACTGGTGCTGTCCAAGCTGAAAGTCAGAGACTGTGAGGTGTCCCAGGGCAGAACCAGCCCTCAGGTCTCCTGAGGACAATCCCTACATCAGGGCAGGGGAGGAAAGGAAGAAAAGTGAGCCTGGAAGCTTCCCCCCAAACCTGCTGCAAGTCAGGCCTGGCCCCCTCCTCCTGCTAAGGGGAAGGAAGGACACAGAACTGCCCCCACTCCCACTGCAGCACCATGGAAATAAAACAGAATGTACCGAGTGCCAGCTGGCTTCAAGAACAAACCCAGCTACAGAAACTGTCTCCTGGAATACACAGTTCCTTGTGTTATGCATTGCTACCCTCAGCCTTCAGCTCCAGGCAATTCACCTTCTTCTCAAAAACTACTTTCACCCATGGGAACCATTTCACTGCTTCCTATACAGCAAACCACTGTCTGAGCCTCTGGCACCACTACGGAGACCCCTCCTCTATGAACAACCTCAAGATTCAGTTCCTGGTCCTGTTTTCTCGTAGATACATCGGCTTTAGGGCCAGAAGGGACTAGCAGATCATCTAGTCTGACCTCCTGCATAACACAGGCCATAAAATTTCTCCCCGTTACCCTGGTATTCAGCCCAATAACTTGTGTTTGACAAACGCATATCTTCAGATCCAGACTGGAGGCCTTTCTAGAAGACACCAAGAGATGGAGAATCCACCATTTTCCTTGGCAGTTTGTTGTTCTCACTCTCAGGTTAGTTGAAGCAAGGAATCTGAGGTCTTCTATGAACTTGCTGCACCCAACCTGAGAGTGAGAACTCTGTTTTTCTCCGACAATTAATAACTCTCACTGTTAAAACTGTGTCTTATTTCCAGTCTGAATGTGTCTGGCTTCAGCTCCCAGCCATTGGTTCTTGTGCCTTTCTCTGCTAGATTAAAGAGCCCTTTTCTACCTGCTATTTTCACCCCATGAAGAGACATATGCACTGTAAGCAAATCATCTCTTAATCTTCTTGTTGACAAGTTAAACAGATTGACGCTCTGTCTCCCGTGTCAGGCATTTTCTCCATCCCTCAAACCATTTTTGTGGCTCTTCTTTGCACCCTTTCTAATTTTTTCAACATCCTTTTTAAAATGTGGACTCCAGAACTGGACACAGTATTCGGTATCTGTCTCATCAATTACATATGTAACCCTTCTGCCCATCTAAGTTGGCAGCAACAAGGGCCGGGTTCTGTATCTAGGGGTTCCATTTCAATAACGCAATGCAAAACCGGCTCGAGCCCCCACCCAGTGACCTGGGACAATTACATACCACCCCCCTGGGTACCTCTAAGAGGCAATACTTCCCCTCTCGCAAGCACGGAGTCTGAGTGTAGCAGAAAATGTTTAATAACATGAGGTAAACGACATCAGCATAAAATTGGAAAAACACCACAAACAGGATTCATAACACAAACCATGAGCAAAACCCACCCCAGCAAATTGGGCTGTGTCCTTTCCCTTTGGTTTTTTGAATCCAGCAACCCAAAAATCACCCAGAGTCCCCAAAGTCCAACAACCCCCAAAGTCTCTGTCCCTGGTCAGTGCAGCCCCAGAGTAAAAGGGGGGGGGGCACGCAGGGTGTTAAGGGGCACCTTACATGATCCGAGGCTGGCCAGCCGTCTGTTTCTCCGTGGGGGTTCCGCCGCAGCCTTCATCACAAGCCAGTCCACTTTCCTGCCATCCCACAAACTGCTCTGCTCTACAAGCTGCTCCGCTCCGCTCACCGACCTGTGAGCCGTTCCAGCCGTCCCCGCAAACAGCTCCGCTCGCCGTTCCTTGGGCCACTCCAACCAGCCCCGCAAGGCTCCACGCCGTTCGCTGCTCCTCCAGTCGTCCCCACAAATTGCTCCGCCAGCTGCTGAGCAATATAGCTTCAGGCTCCCCCACTAGTTAACACAGCACTCAGTGATCTCAGCTCTTAATAACATTAGCTCTTTTGTGATTTCAGCTCTTAGCGATTTCAGCTCATAGTATAGTAGGGGAGCCCCAGTGCTGGTGCACCATTGGCCCAAAGTGAATTCAGCTCAGCAGCCTGTAACTAGACTCCTAAGGGGATCAAAGTTAGCTCTGACATTCAACAGTGGAGAGAGGAGGTGGTGCAATTGGTGTTTCGGACCCTCAGAGGGGGGGCCCATACCATCAGGTACAAATACCTGTCCCCATCCTGTCTCTATTCACTGGGTTTTGTAACCCATGCCCCTTGTCAAGCAAGTGCTACTTAGGTAATGGTGAAGGACTCACTCAGTCCTTCTGTCATACAACAGTTCCACTGGCCTTGATTCACAGAATCAGGGTAACAAAACTTTATTCTTCCTGCCCCAATAATAGAGAAACTGGGGATCCCACACCAGCCAAAGTAACCACTTTCAGTTGCTGTGTTTCATGCCAGGCGAGTGGGTGTGCCTATGCAAACAAGATCAGCCCCTGGAGTTCTTTTCCACACTCGCCATAATTCACCACCAGATGTCAGGGTAGAGCTCATCCTGACTCTGCTTACACATATACAGAGGTTAAAGTCACCTCTGTACTTCTACTCACTAATCCCTGTTAATACATTCAAGGATCGCATTAGCCCTTTTTGCCACAACATCGCACTGGGAGCTCATGTTCAGTTGCTTGTCCACTATGACTGCTACATCCTTTTTAGTCCCTGCTTTCCAGAATATAGTACCTCATTCTGTAGGGATGGTCTGCATTCTTTTTTCCTAGATGTATGCCCTTGCATTTGGCTGTAGTAAAGCACATTTTGTTTGAATGGGCCCAGTTTACCAAACAATCCAGACCACTTACCCTTCTGCCAATCTTTGTGTTTCAACCACAAATATTATCCACAGTTACTTCCAGATTATTGATGAAAATCTGGAACAGTCAGGCCTAGAACCGATCCTTGCGAAATCCCATTAGAAACACCTACATTCGATGAGGATTCCCCACAGAGAGTTACTTTTTAAGATCTCCCACTTAGTCAGTTCTTTATCCATTTACGTGCCCTACTGATATTGTATAGTGCTAATTATTTAATCAGAATATTGAATGGTACTCAGCCAAAGCCTCACAAAAGACTGTTTTCCATCTTCCTTCTCCCACTGGGCCATCTCTTTCCAGGCATTTAACCTTAGCTCTGCTGTACACACATGATACTCCACTGTATGTATTCTTTGACAATTGCAATGAGTCCTCCCTGGCTGACCTCTCTGCCTGCCTGGGCCTAGTTAATCTGTGACTGTTAACTTTCTTCAGCTAACTGGCTCCAAAACAAAGCTCTCTTCGTTCTTGGGCAAGAGGGTTGTAACAGGACTGCTGCTTACTAAACATCCCCTTCTGGCCAGGGATGTCTCCACAGAGCCTCTGCCTCTGTTTTTCCTTTTTCAGGGTCCTTTAAGAACTCGGAGAAGCTTTCTCAGGTTAACAATACCCCTGGAAGTGGATAGTTTACTACCAGAACCAGTTTACAACAACCCAGAGGCCCAAACTAAAGTCCATTCCAACAACACAAAGAAAAAGTCCATACGTAGCTCTGACGTTTTCACTCACCCCCAGGGCTCTTCTTCCATCTTGGTCTGATCTCCCAGCCTGTCCTCCAAGCTCTCCCTCGCTGGGGCTCTGATGGCCAGCCTCAAACACAGCCAGGGTTTCCTGCCCCCTCAAAAGCCTCCTGCACACTGGGCTTCACCCTCCAAGCTGCCTGGTGCCATGATCTCTGCAGGAGCCCTTCCTTCTCCCCCCTGCACTGTCCGCGAGCATAGCTGCAGCTCTCTGGACTTCCCCCTTTTGCTGCAGCCACATTATAGGGAATTGCCTGATTCCCCTCTGGCGGGGCTCGTTCTGTGATCAGTCCCAGGCTCTCCAGCTACCAGCTCTCCACAGCCGAACGCGCTGTCACAACGGGCGTGCTCAAACCCAACTATTCTATCTTTTTCCTTGACTTAGACCTTCTCTGGATCAGCACTGGCATCATCCTCGAATCTCAAAAAAACATTACTCACCTTCTCGTAACTGTTGTTCTTCGAGACGTGTTGTTCACGTCCATTCCAATCAGGTGTGCGCGTGTGCCCGTGCACAGGAGCCGGAAGATTTTTCCCTTAGCAGTGTCCGTCGGGCCGGCCTGAGCGCCCTATGGAGTCGCGACCTCACGGTGCCCAATATAGAGCCCTGCCGACCCGCCACCCCCTTTAGTTCCTTCTTACCGCCTGCTCCAACAGAGGGGTAGGAGGGTGGGTATTGGAATGGACATGAACACCACATCTCGAAGAACAACCGTTACGAGAAGGTGAGTAACCGTTTTTTCTTCTTCAAGTGCTTGTTCATGTCAATTCCAATCAGGTGACTCCTAAGCCCAAGTTCAGGAGGTGGGGTCAGAGTCCGTCCACCGATTGGAGCACGGCTCGTCCAAAGGCTGCATCGTCTCTGGCCTGCTGGGTGATCGCATAGTGCATAGCGAAGGTTTGGCTGGAGGACCACGTCGCTGCCCTGCAGATTTCCTGAGTGGGGACCCGCGCCAGGAATGCTGTTGTCGAACCCTGCGCAGTGATTGGGGGTGCGGGAACCCCCGCCGGGTTGTAGCACTCACAAATGCAGGACGTGATCCCTGACGAAATGCATTGTGATGGCATGGGCAGGCCTTTCCTTCTGTCCCCCACTGCCATGAATATCTGGACCGATTTTCTGAACAGCTTCGTTCTCTCGATGTAGGCGGCTAGTGCCCTGTAGACATCCAGATAGTGGAGTCTCTGCTCCCTGCCGCTGGAACGTGGCTTAGGGTAGAACACCGGGAGGAAGATGTCCTGGCTAATGTGAAACTGCGACACAACCTTCGGGAGGAAAGCAGGGTGAGGTCTGAGCTGCACCTTGTCCTTACAGAACACGGTATAAGGAGGCTCTGAGGTTAGGGCCTTGAGTTCAGACACCTGCTGGCCCAAGTTATCGCCACCAGGATCACCAGCTTGTACATAAGAACATAAAAGCGGCCAGACTGGGTCAGACCAAAGGTCCATCTAGCCCAGTATCCTGTCTACCGACAGTGACCAATGCCAGGTGCCCCAGAGGGAGTGAACCTAACAGGTAATGATCAAGTGATCTCTCTCCTGCCATCCATCTCCACCCTCTGACAAACAGAGGCTAGAGACACCATTCCTTACCCATCCTGGCTAATAGCCATTAATGGACTTAACCACCATGAATTTATCCAGTTCTCTTTTAAACGTTGTTATAGTCCTAGCCTTCACAACCTCCTCAGGCAAGGAGTTCCACAGGTTGACTGTGTGCTGTGTGAAGAAGAACTTTCTTTTATTTGTTTTAAACCTGCTGCCCATTAATTTCATTTGGTGGCCCCTAGTTCTTGTATTATGGGAATAAGTAAATAACTTTTCCTTATGTACTTTCTCCACATCACTCATGATTTTATATACCTCTATCATATCCCCCCTTAATCTCCTCTTTTCCAAGCTGAAGAGTCCTAGCCTCTTTAATCTCTCCTCATATGGGACCCATTCCACAGCCCTAATCATTTTAATTGCCTTTCTCTGAACCTTTTCTAATGCCAGTATATCTTTTTTGAGATGAGGAGACCACATCTGTACGCAGTATTCAAGATGTGGGCGTACCATCGATTTATATAAGGGCAATAATATATTCTCAGTCTTATTCTCTATCCCCTTTTTAATTATTCCTAACATCCTGTTTGCTTTTTTGACTGCCGCTGCACACTGCGTGGACGTCTTCAGAGAACTATCCACGATGACTCCAAGATCTTTTTCATGATTAGTTGTAGCTAAATTAGCCCCCATCACATTGTATGTATAGTTGGGGTTATTTTTTCCAATGTGCATTACTTTACATTTATCCACATTAAATTTCATTTGCCATTTTGTTGCCCAATCGCTTAGTTTTGTGAGATCTTTTTGAAGTGCTTCACAGTCTGCTTTGGGCCTAACTATCTTGAGCAGTTTAGTATCATCTGCAAACTTTGCCACCTCACTTTTTACCCCTTTCTCCAGATCATTTATGAATAAGTTGAATAGGATTGGTCCTAGGATAGACCCTTGGGGAACACCACTAGTTACCCCTCTCCATTCTGAAAATTTACCATTTATTCCTACCCTTTGTTCCCTGTCCTTTAACCAGTTCTCAATCTATGAAAGGACCTTCCCTTTTATCCCATGACAACTTAATTTATGTAACAGACTGACGGACATTAGGGTAGAGCCTGTCAAGCCCTTTTAAGAACCGGCTGACCATCGGGTTAGCAAACAGAGAGGCCCTCTGCGCCAGGGTGGAAGGCCGAGATGGCGGCTAAGTGCATTCTTATTGACGATAACAAAAGCCCCTGCAGCTACAGATGGAGGAGGTAGTCCAGAATAAGCGGCACTGATGCCAGCATCGGGGACGAATGGCGCTGCGCCGACCAAACTGAAAATCTCTTCCACTTGGCAAGGTAGGTAGCTCTTGTAGAGGGTTTCCTGCTGCCAAGGAGGACTTGTCTAACCTGGTCTGAACAGGAAAGCTCCATTGGGTTCAACCATGGAGCTTCCAAGCCCTGAGGTGAAGCAACTCCAGGTTTGGATGTTGAAGACAACCATGATCTTGCGTCAGAAGGTCTGGGAAGAGCAGCAGGGCCGCCCAGAGGATTCAGGGGGCCTGGGGCAAAGCAATTTCGGGGGCTCCTTCTATAAAAAAAAGTTGCAATACTATAGAATACTATATTCTCATGGGGGCCCCTGTGGTGCCCAGGGCAAATTGCCCCACTTGCCCACCCTCTGGGCGGCCCTGAAGAGCAGCAGGGTGATCGGGGCTCCCAAGGACATGTCTAAGAGAGATGTGTACCAGAGTTGGCGGGGCCAGGCTGGTGCTATCAATATAACCTGAGCTGGTTCCCTCCAGATCTTGAGGAGCACCTTGTGAACGGGCGGTATGGGTGGAAAGGCTTTTGGAGACAACTTCCCTATGGGTGGAGGAACGCACCCACTCTGGAGCCCGGGCTGTGATTCTGGAAGGAGCAGAACTGCTGGCACTTCTTTTTGTGTGACGTGGTGAATAGGTCTATCTGGGGACAGCACCACCTCTGGAAGATTGAAATCGCGATGTCCAGGCAAAGGGAACCACTC
>NW_020664446.1:752421-793325 GCF_002925995.2 Terrapene triunguis | reverse complement strand
GTGGGTAAGAACCTCACTTCTTGACTTGCATCTGAAGAAGTGAGGTTCTTACCCACGAAAGCTTATGCTCCCAATACTTCTGTTAGTCTTAAAGGTGCCACAGGACCCTCTGTTGCTTTTTACTATAGTTTTGTTACCAAAGTATGTCAACAACATACTTATGCAAGAAAGCATTTTCCTCGTATGCACATCTGAAAACCAAACACAGAAGCAGACTCAATGCCGAACCAGACCTGAGACTCTCTTTCTCCAATATTTCCGGACTCCCAAGAGCTATGCAGATCAAAGCAAGCGCATCCATCACACTGAGGAGATTTAAACTTCAAAACTCCTTATGAGAAATGGAAAAGGAGGTGGATATTTTTTGCTGTTTCTAAAATTAAATAGGCTGCTAGTGTTGTTTTTAAGATTATTATGAAGAACAAGTTTAAGCTTTGTTGTAGTCGTGCGCTGTTTGCCGGGACTGCTCATGACCCGAATGCTTGTGGGAGGAACTCTTTATTTGAGTTGGCTTCTTAAATACCTCCCTGCTGGTTCACGTCTGGTACTCCTTGATGAAACATGTAGGAGCCTTGTCCTAACACAGGCTTCATCGAAGTGATATGAGCTACAAAAGTGAAATCTTGGAAGAGTGTTGCCATTTTCATAATGTAATAAAATTAATAATGTAACGATAAATAGTATAATAAATAGTGTGTAATAAGCATGTCATAAAAAAGCCAAATTATTTCCAAGATCACTGCTTCTATAATTTATGCTCATGTAAGGGAGAAAATCCCTGGAACTATTCATTTTAAGGAGGGGGTTTGGAGATTTGATATTTTCGTGAAAGGGGTTCGCAGGTTGTTAAACGTTGGGAACCACTGGGTTAGACCAAGAAGCTGGTCAGGCCCCAAGTTCTCCTCTCTGCTCTGTGACCCTGACCTGGTCACTTCAGTGCTCTGTGTCTCATGTTACCCAACCGTAACTGGCCTGCACGCTCTCTCACAGGTGCTGTGAGGGTTATTCAATGTCTGGAAAGTGCTTTGAGACCCTTACACGAAACGCATTATCGAAATGCAAGGTACTGTTGTAAAGGAAACTCCCTCTATTGACATGCTTCAGCTGGCCCCCTGGACTTTAGCTCTGCTCCGCTCCCTCTCCCTGCACTCTTCCAGCACACACCTGCTTCTCTTTTTGTCCACACAGTCCTGCCGCCTCTGCAGCTCCTGCTGTCGAGAGCAGCCTCCATGGGTGTCTCACTTTCATTACATAACTCATGCAAACGTATCATTTTCTCCCATGCCCACAGCTCTTAGTTTCTCTCTTATACCATAAATCAATGTATACAATGGTACTATCCAATTCTGGGATTCCCAGTGTATATTAAAGATATTACACAACAAATTCTAGACATGGGAAATATTTTTCCATTAGAATTAGTACAAAGGAGGGAGGCAGACACATTCAGCAGAGCTGGGACAAGCTGCATGTAAATGGCTGAGGGACAAAGCATTTGAAAAGAAAAGGTAAACTCAAAAATGAACAAGGTGGGTCTTTACAGCACAGTCCGTATTCTGTGTAATTAGTGGCTGCAGCCCCCAGCTAGGTAGCAGAGTTAAAATCAAAGGGCTCCCAGCCTGCTATGTGTTCATAATGTTCCTATCTTTCTCTGTCACACCCTATTAAACACAGATCAGAAACAGGATCTGGGATTATAGAACATACTGAACTCAGGACATTAGAAGGCTCCTCTCCTATAAATAGGAACCACTTACCAATTCAGAATACCACACAGATATTTTGGCAACATATTGGCCAATAAAAGCAGGCAGTCCAACTTGAGGATTATCCTATTACTATAGTTTTCAGTACAGAACAGTGAATGCCATTGTATTTAACCCCTCGGCTCCTAAACTCTTGTTTCATAGGGCTGCACTGTGTCTGACTGAAAACAAACATCCCTGAAACCAGCTGTTTTCTGTTCCCTGAACCGATCACTATTTCTGTACTGTGAACCCTCTGCTTTCTATTGGACAGTCATGGAGGTCAGAGCCAATCTCTCTGAAAGCAGCTTTTTCCTGTGTACTGAAACCTGTTGCTCGGCAATCTGGCCTAGGTTTTGTTGGCCCAAACGGAAATAGCGCCCTAGAAAGACTCCAATTAGCTATTATCGATTTTGCACAGAATTGCAATGTAGGTTTCTAGTTAGTTGACACGCAGGTTTCTAGGAAAAATTAACAAAAACACATGCAACAACAATCTGTACAAGAGAAAAACGTGAAGAGTTGCTTCCAAACAGGTGCAGCCGATTATCCGAGGCAACTCTGTGCCTGAAAAAACGTTCTTTTCTTCACAAATTTTAAGAGCACTAAAAAACTTCCAGATAATGGGAAGTCCCTGAAGCTTTTAGAAAGTGTTTTCTCATACTCCATACCTGGTATGACAGCTGCTGCTTTGCAGCTATGGGGAGTTGTGGTTTTCCATTTGTGAACGTTGAAGTGAAATCTATCATTTTTTGGAAAGAGTCTAAGTCCTGGGGTTCTCAAATATCTTTACAGGTTGAACATTTGGAAAGGACTCAAGACTCCAATCAGCGCTCGGATATGTGGAAATATTTAACTCTCTAAGAAACAGTATATAAAATAAGCTGTTTCTCGGCTTGATGACTATTTCAGGATTGACTAATGACTTGTCTTTGTGCCAGACATCTCGGAGATGGCTCAAGAGGCTAATTTCTAAAACTCGAATTCATAGCATTCTATCAAATGAAAACTCTTTCTGCATAAAAACCCTAGATCTGGGAATTTGCAAACCAGTATGATCATAAAATGAACTTTTGGACACTGGTTTCGTAAGTACCTGTACTGAATTCATTCTAGTGCTATGGAGCCCTAGTCACAGACTAAGGTCACACTGTGCTAGGTGCTGTACAAACCCAGAACAAAAAGATGCTCCCTGCCCCAAAGCTCTTACAATCTGAGAGTTTGACAAGAGACCACAGATGGGGAAGCACAAGGAGTCACCATGGTCTCTGAACGCTAGCAGCCTAACTGCTGTCAAGATTTGTGCAGGCAATGCAGCAAAGAAGCGTTTTGAGGAAGGATTTGAAGGTCGATAATAAGGCAGCTTGCGGTAGTGTATGTGGAGCACCGCCCAAGTCTGAGCGGCAGCATGGGAGAAAACACAGAGGTGCCTGTTTGAAAATGCAACAAGTGGGCGCAATAGAGGCTGCCATCTGAGCCAATTAGATGCAAGCATCAACAGCTCAATAGCGAATGAGAGATGATATAGGATAGAGATGGACTACGAAGTCCTTGAAAATGAAGACAATCAGTTACGTTGAATGTAAAGAGAAGGCGAAGCCAATGGAGGGGTGACAAGGGCAAAGTGACAGACTAGGACAGGGGTCCCCAACACGGTGCCCGCAGGTGCCATGGCGCCCGCCGGGGCATCCATGTGCGCCCGCCTACTGGCTGCCGAAAAAGCAGCCACCGAAATGCCGCCAAGAAGCAGCAACGTCAAGAAGCGCTACCGCTGAAATGCCGCCGAAATTCGGCGGCATTTTGGCGGCGACACCTCTTGACGTTGCTGCTTCTTGGCGGCATTTCAGCAGCTGCTTGTCCGGCAGCCACGGTCCTCAGCGGCTAGTCGTCTGCCGCCCGCCCCACGGAAAAGGTTGGGGACCACTGGGCTAGGAGAATGATCTTTGCAGCAGCATTCTGAATGAATACGGGCAGGGCAAGACTGCATTTGCCAAGGCCAGAGAGAAGGGTATTGAAGTAATGGAGCCATGAGATGCTGTGAGCTTGGACGAGAGTTTTAGCTGTGTGGGTGGATGGGAAAGGCCATATCTTAGAGATGTTCTGCAGAAAGAAACAGCAAGATTTAGACAAAACCTGGGTGTGAGGACATAAAAAGAGCTCTGAATCAAAGATTAAGTGCCTGAATGATGGGCAGGATGGCAGTCGTCCACCGTGATCAGAAAAGGGGGTGATAGGAGGGTTTGCATGGGGAGTAGTACGAGCTCTGTTTTAGCCATGCTGAACTTGGGCTGACAGCCAGACACCCATGAAGAAATGTCAGAGAGACAGGCTGAGATTTTAGTTTGGACAGAAGGAGACAGGTCTGGAGTACGGGGCTAGATCTGTGAATCATCAGCATAAGGATGGTAGTTGGATTTGTGTTTGCAAGTGAGATTTCCCAGAGATAAGACGCAGAGGGAGAAGAGAAGGGGACCAACGCCAGAGCCATATGGAATCCTCACAGAAAGCTGGAATGGGGACAAGGAGAATCCTTCGAAGGACATGCTGGAGGAACTATTAGAGAGTGAAGGAGGAGAACCAGGAGCCCAGGAAGGACAAGATTTCAAGAGGAGGAACATGGTTGACCATGTCAAAGGCGGCTGACAGGCCAAGAAAGATGAACATGGAGTATGTTTCTGAGCTTTAGCTAGGAAGAGTTCTTTAGAGATTTTGGCAAGAGCATTTCAGTAAAATAAGACCACTATAGGCCTCTCACAGGAGATTTCTGAGATTTCAGGTGGATCTTGTTCCAGGGAGGGATTTGGTAGCAGAGGGTGAAGACTACACCTCTGTTGTGATCAGTCCCAATCACCTCCTGGGTTTGTCTTGGCTAAGAAAATTGGCCGAGTTTAGGCTGGGTTTAGCTAATGTACAAGGG
Source organism: Terrapene triunguis (assembly GCF_002925995.2). Taxonomy (NCBI): domain Eukaryota; kingdom Metazoa; phylum Chordata; order Testudines; family Emydidae; genus Terrapene; species Terrapene triunguis. Next base: position 788,663 of record NW_020664446.1, on the reverse strand, counting down.
TTAATCTCTTTAGCTGGCAGTGTTCTAGTCTAGGCAGGACCTAAACTCAACCACTTTCTAGTCAAGATAAAGCCCTGGAGTCCACGATTAGGGCTCACCTTTGCTCCCAGCAAGGTGGGAGAGCTGGAAGCAGAGGCTACTGGACTCTATTTTATTTAGAGGACGTGCTTCAGCTGATGCTCCAGCCTACCACTGCCCTCGCCGCATTGACATTATTGCTGCTATTTAAGATTCAGATTTTAAGGGCAGAACGAGTCAGGTGACTGGCAGATAGCTAATGCGATGCCGACGTTTAAAAAAAAGAGGCTCCACAGGCAATCCTGGCAATTACAGGCCAATGAGCCTAACTTCAGTACCCAGCAAACTGGTTGAAACTGTAGTAAAGAACAGAATTCTCAGACACACAGATGAACACGATTTGTTGGGGAAGAGTCAACACGGCTTTTGTAAAGGGAAATCACGCCTCACCAATCTGTTAGAATTCTTTGAGTGTCAATAAGCAAGTGGGCAAGGGAGATCGACTGGATATAGTGTTGGACTTTCAGAAAGCCTTTGACAAGGAGCCTCGCCAAATGCTCTTAAGCAAAGTAAGCTGTCATGTGTTAAAGGGGTAGGTCCTCTCATGAACCACTAACTGGTTAAAAGGTAGGAAACAAAGGGTAGGACAAAACGGTCAGTTTTCACAATGGAAAGAGGTAAATAGCAGGCTCTCCCGAGGATCTGTACTGGGACCAGTGCTGTTCAACATATTCATAAATGATCTGGAAAAAGGGTTAAGCACCGAGGTGGCAATGTTCGCAGATGATACAAAATTACTCAAGATAGTTAAGTCCAAAGCTGACTGTGAAGAGTTACAAAGGGATCTCACAAAACTGGGTGACTGGGCAACAAAATGGCAGATGAAATTCAATGTAGATAAGTGCAAAGTATTAAGATTATGTCTTCCAATGTGCAACTTATACATATGATGGGTTCTAAATTAGCTGTTGCCAAAGGTCGTGGAGTCATTGGGGATAATTCTCTGAAAACACCTGCTCAATGTGCATCAGCAGTCAAAAAAGCGAACAGAATGTTAGGAACCATTAGGAAAGAGAGAGACAGTAAGACAGAAAATGTCATAATGCCACTCTAGAAATCTATGATACACCCACATCTTGAATACTGCGTGCAGTACTGGTCATCCCATCTTTAATTGGAAAAAGGACAGAGCAGGGCAACAAAGATGATTAGAGATATGGAACAGCTTCCCTATGAGAAGAGATCAAAAAGACTGGAACTGTTCAGTTTAGAAAAGAGATGGCTAAGGGGAGATATGATTGAGGTCTATAAAATCACGAATGGTGTGGAGAGAGTGAATAGGGAAGTGTTATTTACATAACACAAGAACCAGGGGTCACCCAATGGAATCAACAGGCAGCAGGTTTAAAACCAGCACAAGGAAGTGCTTTCCTCTCACGATGCCCACTTAACCGTTGGAACTCGTTGCTGTGTGGTGATGAGTCATCCCCCACCTAGAGCCCAATTAACCACCTGTGCTGACGAGTCCTTCCTGTGCTAGGCTCCAGGCAATCCACAAGCCGGGAGCTGGTGTGGGGACTCTCAGGGCAGCTATAGAAGCCTCACAGAAGAAACAGCAGCTCTGCCCAATGTCACTTCCTGGCTTGGGACGCTCCCTTGCGTGATAGTGGTGACAGACTCCACAGGCCTTAGCCTGCTCCAGCCCGCTCTGACACTGACCTTATTCCCAGTCCTGTTCCAACCCTGCCCTGGCTCCAGACTAGCTCCTAGGGATACGCTTGCTTTGTTCCAAACCTGCTCTTGACTCCTAAGTCCAGCTCCAACCTTTGGCTCCAGTTCTTGGCCCGGCTGCCACCACACTCACCGCTAGGCCCAACTGCCACTGCTCCGCTAGACCTGACCCTCCATGTCTCCGTTTCTGACAGCTGCCAGAGGATGTTGCAAAGGCCAAAAGTATAACTGGGTTAAAAAGAGATTTAGATAAATTCATGGAAAATAGGGCCATCCATGGCAATTAACCAAGATGGTCAGAGACGCAACCCCATGCTCCATTTGTCACTAAACCTCCGAATGACAGAGGCTGGGACTGGACAACAGGGGATGGATCACTTGATAATTGCCCTGTTTGGTTCATTCCCTCTGAAGCACCTGGCACTGTCCACTGTCGGAGGACAGGATACTGGGCTAGATGGACCCTTGGTCTGACCCAGCATTGCCGTTCTTAGGACTATCCAATCTGACCTCCTGCATAAGACAGGCCAAAGAACCTCACCCTGCAATGCCTGCATCGAGACCATGGCTTCTGTTTAGCTTGAGCATACCTTTTAGAAAGAGATCGAGTCTTGACTTAAAGTCTGCCAATGATGGTGAATTTACCGTGTTCCTTGATAAGTTCTTCCAACGGTTAATTACCCCTCTGTTACAATTTGCATCTTATTCTTAGTCAGAATTTGTCTAGCATCCAATGAGCTACTGGATCTCATTCTGCCTTTTTCTGTTAGATCAAAGGTCTGTTTTCTCTTAGAAGTCTCGTTTCCATATAGGTATTTTTAGGTTGCGATCAAGTCACCTCTTAACCGTCTCTTGGCTAAATTAGATCAAGCTTCTTAAGACTGTTATTCTGAGGCATCTTTTCCAGATCTCCGATCATAGCTCTTTTCTGAACCCTTTCAACTTGTCAACACCCTTTTTGCAGTGTGGACACCAGAACTGGACACAGTCTCCAGTAATGGTCTCGCAGATGCCGACTTCAGAGGTAATGTTACCTCTCTCTTCATATCTCCAAGGATCACATTCACCCTCAAAGTTTCAAGTAACATGCTGGGAACTCATGTTCAGCTGCTTATCTCCCATGACCACCCTTTTCAGAGTCACTGCTTTCGCGATACAGTCCCTCATCCTATAAGTGTAACCTACATTCTTTGCTCCTAGACGTATGACCTTGCATTTCGCAGTATTAAAATGCATATTGTTCAAGTAAGCCTACCTTACCAAGTGATTAAGTGCCAATGGTGCACTCTGAGCCATACCGGAGTCTGCCCCGAGGAGACACAAACAGCAGATTATTTTCTCAGTGGCAATGGTGTGAACCCGAAAGATTCTGCTGAAACTAATAGAATCCCTTTGGATTGTCATTAGAGTAACTGTGAAGAATCTGGCCCAGAAAGGATAAGATGTATTGGGAGACCAGCAGGGATGTCAGTTTGCAGCATTACGCGGTTTAAATCCCCATCATTTCTCTCATAGCTGTACCGGGCTGGGAGGGAGAGGCACTAGGTGAGGTGGGTCAGTGTTGTCAGTCACAGAGAGGAGGTGAGTCTCTGGGAGGTTTAGAATGAGGAGAGGTGGAGGCCAGGAGTACAAGGTCTGGGAAGTGATTCCATGCCAGGCTCAGGGGTTGCCTGGAAGGAGGAGGAAGAGGGCGCAGTGAGGCTGGCCTCATTAGCACAGTGAAGAGAGAATACAGTAGGAAATGAAATCCAAGGTGTGGGCTGGAGCATGTAGACGAGGAATTTAAACATGATAGTGAAGGAAGCCAGGGAGGGAACAGAACAGGGACTGATAAGGTCTTACTGGACGAGGAAGATCATTTCAGCAGATTCAGTTTTGATGAACTGGAGGGGAAGGATGTGAGAAAGGAGGAGGTCAGAGAGGAGAAGGTTGCAGCAGTCAAGGCAGGATGTGACTAGGCCATGGACAAGTGTTTGGGTTGTCAGAACAGAAAGGAAGGGACTGATTTCCTGTATGATGTGGAGGAATAAGGGGCAGACATAGGAATTGCTCGGATGTTTGGGGAGAGGAGTGGGAGGAGTCAAGGGTAACTATATTATGAGCCTGCATGATGTGGAGGACGAGGTGTTGCCCACAACAATGGAGAGAGGCAGAAGTGGAGTAGCTTGGGAGACAAAATAAGGAGTTCGGTTTTGGCCATGTTGAGCTGGTGGCAGCTCATCCAGGCAGTTGTGTTAAAGACACAACTGTGTGCAGATATGCAGGCCTGGGTGGAAGAAGAGAGCTTAGAGTGGAGAAATAGATCTGCTGTGAGTCACCAGTCTAGAGAAGGGAGGGCTGAATCCATGCCAACACAGGGTCACTCAAGGACAAGGTGTGGAGAGAGGAGAGGCCTGAGTACAGAATGCTACGGGATTCCTATAAAGAGGAAAAAAGGAGAAATTAAAAGACTGGCCAAAAAGCTAGGAGAATAGAGAGCGCACAGGGCCATGGAAGCCAATGGAAGAGGAGATGCCAAGGGGGAGAATGAGGTTTTGTCCTTGACTATCGATGCAGTGACAGTTAGACCAGTAAGTACAGAATTATCAGACACAGAGATGAACACAATATGTTGGGGAAGAGTCAATACAGTTTTTTTCAAGGGAAATCATACCTCACCAATCTATTAGAATTCTTTGAGGGGTTCAACAAACATGTGGTCCAGGGTGAGCCAGTGGATATAGTGCACATGGAACTTTGAGAAAGTCTTTGACAAGGTCCCTCGCCGAAAGCCCTCGAGCAAAGTAGGCAGTTATGGGATAAGAGGGAAGGTCCTCCCATGGATCAGTAACTGGTTAAAAGATAGGAAACAAGGGGTAGGAATAAATGGTCAGTTTTCACAGTGCAGAGAGGTAAATAGCAGGGTCCCCCAAGGACCCATACTGGGACCTGTGCTGTTCAAATATTCATAAATGATGTGGGGAAAGGGATAAAACAGCTAAGTGGCAAAATTTGCAAATGATACAAAAATACTCATGATAGTAAGCCCAAAGCAGACCATGAAGAGTTACAAAGGGGTCTCACAAAATTGAGTGACCGGGAAACAAAATGTCAGGTGAAATTCAATGTTGATAAGTGCAAAGTAATGCACATTGGAAAACATAATCTCAACTATACATATTAAAATGATGGGGTCTTAATTAGCTGTTACCACTCAGGGAAGATCTTGGAGTCACTGTGGATAGTTCTCTGAAAACATCTGCTCAATGTGCAGAGGCAGCCAATGTTGGGAATCATTCGGAAAGGGAGAGCGAATAAGACAGAAAATGTCATAATGCCGCCATAAATCCATGGTTCTGGTCACCCCATCTCAAAAAGAGATTAGAATTGGAAAAAGTACAGAGAAGGGCAAAAAAAATGATCAGGGTATGGAACAGCTTCCGTATGAGGAGAGATTAAAATGACTGGGACTTTTCAGCCTCGAAAAGAGACAGCTAAGAGGGGATATGACAGAGGCAGGGGTGGTGAGTTGTATGGGCCCGTGGTGGCCGGGCTCCAGCAAATTTAAGGCACAGGGGCCCAGCTCCACCCATGTTCGGGGCCGGATCTCTCCCCTGGCCCCACCTGCTGCCCCTGCACGCATCCCCCGAGCATCCCTGCCTGTCCTGGGCAGGGGGCAGTTGCCCCCTGCAACCCTGCGCTGCCCTCCCTCGCCGGCCACTGCCAGCTACAAGGGAGCAGCGCCGGGGGCAGGCTGAGGCGGCTGCTGCGCCTGTGGAGGGAGGAGGGGAGGAGGCCATGGCAGCCCCCCCCCCACACTCCCGTTAGGCAACTCCGAGTCGACTCCGGGGGGGGAGGGGCTTATCCTGGCTGAACTTCCTGAGCAGCAGCTCGGGGGGGCTTGGGGGAGTGTCGTGCCGGGGGGTCAGGGAGGGGCTCCCCCTCCCCCAGAGCTCACTGCTGCCGGTGGGGAGAGGGCTGGGGGAAGTCCTCCTCTCTGCCCCCCCTCCACAGTCCTGGGGCAGCCTGCCTGCTGCACCCCAAACTCCCTCCCAGAGCCTTAGGCAGGTGGGGGGGAGGGGCGGGAGTTGGACCCGTTCTGGGCATCCAAAATTATACAAACCTGCCACCCCTGGATAGAGGTCTGTAAAATCATGACTGGTGTGGAGAAAGTGAATAAGGAAGTGGTATTTACCTCTTCATCTAACACAAGCCAGGGGTCACGCAATGAAATGAATAGGCAGGAGGGTTAGAACAAACATAAGGAAGTAATTCTTCAGACAACACACAGTCAACCTGGATCACTCAAGAAATTTCCCTGTTCTGTTCATTTTCTCTGAAGCATCTGGCACCAGCCACTGTTAGAAGACAAGACACTGGGCTAGATGGGCCATTGGTCTCATCCAGTATTGCTCTTCTTATGACTACTAACATCCTGTATGCCGTCCCACGGATCACCATAGTTAACAGATGACCTATGACTAATGAAACCTTTGGGAAGTAGGTTAGTGCATCACTGCTGGAAGTTGTGTTTGAGGCCAATCAATTAGGGCACCGATAATTTTGCATGTCCTAGGCCATGGCTGGGATACGGGAGAAGCATCCTTTCCCTTCCATCACTGCACTCACCCAGCAGCAGGGGGCTCACAGCTCAGTAAACGCCAATGCCTTGGCTCAGAAACACACAGACTTTTCACGCTGGGAGGAGTTCTCCTTCACCAGTCAGATTCCAGCTGAGTCGGCCATGTCAAATGAAAACCAAATCACATCTGGGGGAAATGATTCATCCTCTCCCCCTGAGGTTTTAAGGCATTTTATCCAATGTCTCGAGAATTGGGCCTGCAACAGGGGATCTGTAAAGCCAGAGCAGGTAGTTTAGGAGGCCCATTATTCCATTCCATGTGTCCAGGGAAAACAGATAAAGTCTGGAAAAATAATTTAAGCCGTCATTGGCCCCAGGGAGCAGCCAGCATCAGGGAGAGAGAAGGTATAGGGCCATCCCTGACCATTGTTCCTTTAAGAGCCAGGGACTAGGGGTGGGATCCATCAGGCACCTAAGCATTGCAATGCTGAATGTCACAGCGCCTAACTGTTAACTGCCTAGAAAATCCCGGAACGGCACTGTGATCCACAAAGCAGAGTTGGGCATCTGGGCTCCTTACATAACGTATGGGGAGAGACAGTGCCTACCAGTGCGATCCACAAAAGCCAGCCACAGGCACCTATGTCCAGGCAGCAGGGAGTACCTAGCTCTGCTAGCAAATAGGAACCTGCTGCCTGGAGTCAGGCGGCTTAGGCGGCTCCGGTGTTTCCTGCGGGAACGAGTTAGGCACCTGCCTTGCTCCACACAAAATGGCTGGAGGAGGTGGTGATGCTACCACCCACCTTATAACTTCTAGCTCTTTGGTTAGAGCACTTCCTGGGAGGAGGAGAAAGCCCTCGTTCAAATCCTGTCAAGCGATTAAAAAAATTAATCGCAATTAATCGCACTGTTAAACAACAATAGAATACCATTTATTTTACATATTTTTGGATGTTTATTACATTTTCAAATATATTCATTTCAATTACAACACAGAATACAAAGTGTACAGTGCTCACTTTATTTTTATTTTTTGTTACAAATATTTGCACTATAAAAAACAAAAAAAAGTATTTTTCAATTCACCTAATACAAGCACTGTAGTACACTCTCTTTATCATGAAAGTTGAACTTACAAATGTGGAAATATGTACAAAAAATACTGCATTCAAAAATAAAGCAATGTAAAACTTTAGAGAGCTACAAGTCCACTCAGTCCTACTTCTTGGTCAGCCAATCACTCAGACAAACAAGTTTGGTTACAATTTGCAGGAGATAATGCTGCCTGCTTCTTGTTTACAATGTCACCTGAAAGTGAGAACAGGCATTCGCATGGCACTGTTGTAGCTAGATATTTACATGCCAGATGCGCTAAAGATTTATATGTCCCTTCATGCTTCAACCACCATTCCAGACGACATGCATCCATGCTGATGACGGGTTCTGCTCGATAACAATCCAAAGCAGAGTGGACTGACGCATGTTCGTTTTCATCATCTGAGTCAGATGCCACCAGCAGAAGGTTGATTTTCTTTTTTGGTGGTTCGGGTTCTGTAGTTTCCGTATCAGAGTGTTGCTCTTTTAAGACTTCTAAATGTATGCTCTACACCTCGTCCCTCTCAGATTTTGGACAGCACTTCAGATTCTTAAACCTTGGGTCGAGTGCTGTAGCTATTTTTAGAAATCTCACATTGGTACCTTCTTTGTGTTTCGTCAAATCTGCTGTGAAAGTGTTCTTAAAACAAACATGTGCTGGATCATCCTCCGAGACTGCTATAACATGAAATATATACAGAATGTGGGTAAAACAGAGCAGGAGACATACAATTCTCCCCCAAAGGAGTACAGTCACAAATTTAATTCACGCATTATTTTTTTAACGCGCATCATCAGCATGGAAGCATGTCCTCTGGAATGGTGGCTACAAAAGTGCCATGCGAACGCCTGTTCTCACTGTCAGGTGACATTGTAAATAAGAAGCAGGCAGCAGTATCTCCCGTAAACGTAAACAAAGTTGGTTATCTTACCGACTGGCAAAATAAGAAGTAGGACTGAGTGGACTTGTAGGCGCCAAAGTTTTACACTGTTTTGTTTTTGAGTGCAGTTATGTAACCAAAAAATATCTGCCTTTGTAAGTTACACTTTCGCGATAAAGAGATTGCACTTCAGTACTTGTATGAGGTGAATTGAAAAATACTATTTCTTTTATCATTTTTACAGTGCATATATTTATAATCAAAAATAATAATATAAAGTGACCACTGTGCACTTTGTATTCTGTGTTCTACTTGAAATCAATATTGAAAATGTAGAAAAAACATCCAAAAATATTTAATATATTTCAATTGGTATTCTATTGTTATAAGTGCGATTAACTGCAATTATTTTTTTTTAGTTAATCCTGTGAGTTCACTGTGATTAATTAACAGCCCTAATTTAAACAGTCTCCTTCTCTGCCAAAGAGGGAGATTGAACGTGGGTCTCCCACACCCCAAGTGAGTGCTCTAACCACTGAGCTAAGGGGCTCCCTCACTGCCATGTTGAAGCTGCTCCACTGTGGCTACATAATGAAAGTGTCATTGGCGCTGGACTCAGGGAGCTGGACCCAGGTCTCCCCCCTCCTACGTCGTGCCCAAATCAGTGGGCTATAGAGGCATTTCTACTCTCTCTGGCCCAGTGGAACAGCTCTTGGGAGACAAAGCAAGCGAGAGCATGCCTAGTCAGTGGTTAGCACACCCACTTGGGAGGTGCAGACCCCGGGTCCAGTCCCCCTGTTCCACTCTTTCATTATGCAGCCACAATGGAACAGCTTCAGTGGGAGAGACTGCGGGAGCCCCACTCCAGACTAGCCCATAGCTCTCACCTTGGGGATAGGAGACCCCTGCTCAAACCCTTTATCACCCTCTGGCAGGCAATTGAATCTGCCCACATCCCAGGCAAGTGACCTGGGCACGGCCACCAGCTCCTCATTCCTCTTCTGGATTTTGAATGATTCCAAGGCCAGAAGGGACCATTGCGATCATCTCTGACCTCCTGTCTAACACAGGCCAGAGAACGGCTAGAGCAGAGCTGTTAGGAACACATCCCGTCTTGATTTAAAAAATGGTCAGCGATGGAAAATCCACCATGACCGTTGGTAAATTGTTCCAGTTGTTAATTATTCTCACCATTAAAACGTACCCCTTATTCCAGCCTGAATTTGTCTAGCTTCAGCTTCCAGCCCTTGGATCCTGTTGCAGTTGGGGCCGAGCCATTCAGACGGAGGAACCCCCGGGGCAGCCCAGCCTGAACTTTATCTTATTGTTAATTTCCTCATTAAAAAAGGCTAAACCTCAGGAAGGGGGTGAGGTTTTAACCCTAGAAAATGTGAGAAAGGCGCCTGTTCACAGACCCCCATCCCAGCCCTACTTGCCCTGACAGTAGTTTAATATAATCTGTACATATAAAAATAGCCACCTAGCACTCGCCCCACACAACAAAATGTCATCTAGTGATTAAAATGAAAAATACACCACAGCTCTCCCCACAGCCTGAGCAGACAGATGACCTGCAGGGCATGCTGCAAAGGTGAACAAGTTCAGGATCCTTTGGACCCAGGACGGATGGGAGTGAATCCCAGAGCCAAGGGGTCCTTGACTTGCCGGCAGCTTCCTCTCAACTGATCTCTGCAGTTGACATTTCTGGTAATGAGATGCCCAGAACTATGCACCACAGTGTGAGTGTGACTGCACCACAGTGTGAGTGTGACCTCACCACAGCCCTTTCCCTGATGCCAGCTGTGAGACCTCTGCAGACACAGCCTAAAATCACACTGGTTTTTTTGCTGCCATAATGCATTGCAAGTACATACCCCTATTTGATGTTGCCTATCAACCCTCAGGACTGCCATTGTTTTCCAAGTATCTGACCTGCTTACCCTTAAATATATCTGCATGAACCCACAGCCCCTTCCAAGAGAAGGTATGTCAAGGGGATGGGCCATTTAGAATCAGTTATGGGAGATTAAAGAGTTTCCTATCCCGAGATGAGAACCCTCTGCAGATGGTACGACTGCTCCTTTGTCAGGAGAAGGCATCTACACAGCTTATTGGATTCTTCCCCATTTTTGCATATCAACATTTTAAAAAGTTATCCCAGAGCTGAATACATTTCCTCCACCCAGAGATTCTAGTCAGAGCGCTTCCAGGATTCTCGTCTCTCTCTCTCTCTCTGTTGTACACGTGCATAAACAGTCACATCGTCATATGAGACAAGTGAAGACTGAATCTTATGGGTAAAAAACCAGATGTTTCCCAATCTTCCTTAACAAAGTTATATTTTATATATGGCTCTTCATTGGATTTATAGCCAATGAAGGGATGTTACTACATTAACTCATGGAGGGGGTGGAAGATAAAAACGGGAAAGGAAGAGCCAGACAAGGCTAAGAGAAGCTATCCAGAGGGCTGCAATTGGAGAAGCATGACGAATGGGCAGCGCTGTTTTAGAGGGCTCCAACAGAAAGGCAGATTGCCTGGCTGGGAGTGATTGTCCACAGCTGGAGCATCGCACAAAGACCATCTGGTATTTCTTAAACGTGCTTTCCCCAGGTGATCTGATTCTTGGAATGCCCCAGCAGAGAGAAGAAATAGAGGGATTGTGAGACTGGGCCTTATTTCCAACGTTCCCCTAATTAGTTAATGGAATCTTGTTTGAATCAGTTTCAGTTTCTCCTCTGAATCCACTGCTCTCACTGCCTTTTCAACAGAAAACTGTCGACTCAATTCCTAACTTTTTTTTTGTTTGTCTGTTCCAAGCAATTCAGTATCTGTGCCTCTTAGCACAGTGGCCCAAAGCGCTGACAGGTCAAAAATGTCCCAAACTTCAAAGCCAACTTCCCTTTGATTGTCGTTCCACTTCAGTCTTTCCAAGGCCACTTTCAGCCACAGCCACATGTATATTTTCCACAGAGATTCTATTCCTCGGTCCCAGCTAGTTTGTCACAATGCAGACAAGTCTGTAACTGTCTGGTTATTACGACTGAGATCCAGTCTGAAACTGACATGTAAGATCTGAGAGCTTCGGAAAGAGCAGAGTGCGGAATACATGCGAGTCTTTGATCAGGAATCTAATTTCCAGGATTATTATCCTTTTTTTGATTAAGTTCTTTTGAGCTCTCCAGGCTAATTGCTCCAGACACACAAGAAGTCTTGTGCTGGAGACAGAGAACATTGCCATGCCACTAGTGCAAAGGCAGTCATTGTGGTTCAGAGCTCACCAATGAGATTGTTCCTCTGACTGAATTAGTAGGATCAGAATCATGCCAATGAAGAGAGGACCAACTGAAAGCTGCAAATAATAAAGGAACAGATGGAAAAATGGTTTAGAGTCAGTAGAAGGAGAACAAATCCTTGGAACCAAACTGCGTTCCCACCAGCAGGCAGTGCCCCCCCCCGAGCAGCACAGGTTAGAAGGAAGCTCCATCATCCAAACTGAAAGATTATCCAGATCACTCCTGCCAAACCAAACTCACCAACTGTTGCTTCTTCCCTTTCTTTTCTGTTTTTTACTATGCAACAAGCCCAGCCATAAAACATGGTTGTCATCAGACATGTATCCCTCAGGCCACAGATGAGGGAATGAGCCCCACATACACAGACTCACTGGGCTCCCAGGAGGTTTCAAGCAGCCGATGAAAATTGTTCTTGTTATTTTTCCATAGTGAGGTTGGTTTCTACCACTTTAGAACATGCTGGCATATGGGTTTGGAACAACTGTCACCACTCTTGGTGCAAGCAACAGCTACTAAAGGCTTGTGTATTCTGGAAGTGACTGTACAACACCCAAACCAGCAGCAGGCATTCACACCTCTGAATCCCAAAAGAAGAGTAAAATCGGCAAGCCCAGCATAGGCACCTTCAGTCCTGGGGGTCTCCGTGCAGAGCTGAACTCTGCAAACACATCTCTGAGATCGGTGCACCCAGCTTTCCATAAACTCTCCCTAGATGGAACAGCTCAGAACGTCATCACCTCCCGGATAAGTACGTGCCCTTGCATGGTAGGTGCATTCCAAACTCCAAGATTCTTACATATAAACCTAATAAAAAGATAACATTTTATTCTGACCGCCACTAAAAACAATGAACCATCCTCTGCATAATACATGAAAGCAGTGCTTAATTTGTAATGAAAGAGGTGCCAGGGCTCCAGCAATTAAGTACTGGGGCTCAAGCAATTTTTACATTCATAACTGATGAGCAAGTTCAAAGATGCCGGGGCTCTGAACTGCCAGGCCCGGAGGTGCCGGGGCTCTGAACTGCCAGGCCCAGAGCTGCCGGGCTCTGAACTGCCAGACCCAGAGGTGCCGGGGCTCTGAACTGCCAGGCCCAGAGGTGCCGGGGCTCTGAACTGCCAGGCCCAGAGGTGCCGGGGCTCTGAACTGCCAGGCCCAGAGCTGCCAGGGCTCAGCCCTGGCAAAATTAAGCACCACATAAAAGCGCAAGGATGCAGCCGAGAGCTGTGAAACACTCCATGCACACCCAGCATTATGAATGCACCTCAATCCTGACCTGCAGCAGGCCCTGCTATTCTAGATTTCTCCTGCTCAGAGATAACTACTCATACCAAACTAAGTAATATTCTACATCTAGGCAGCAAATTTATTTATATTCACTACCTGCACACAATGTTAATAGCACAAGCACTTAAAACATTTCTTTTAAATGCTAATGTCAGTGAGTTAACGTGTTTGACCCCAGCAGGCTGTCTCCTCTGAACTATATTTGTTGTATACGTGATAGTGAATTTACTCTATACCATGTTTGCTCAGACCCCGGTCCCCAGTAGGGATTGGATATCCTCTGAAGAGGTATCAAAGTGTTACTGGTATGGGAGAGATTCTTACCTAGCTGCATGCAAGAGGTTTGTGCATTCAGCTGAAAAGTCTCACCCTCTTCGTGGGATTAAAGGAATCCTTTGGAATGGCCCAACCTCACTAGACAGGCCCGAGTGCAACTCTTGAGACATGTAATGGTGGTGTGGACCATGGCACAGGGCAGGGAAGGAAGCTTCTTGGCTCCTGTCAAGTGTGGCGTGAGTTCACGGGACTGTATAACATTTTCTAGTGATCATTTAAAATATGTAACAAATGATAATGGAGTCAAAAGAATGTCACCACATCCAGCACACTAACCATCACTCCTACAGAAAGCCCGGACAGAATGTCAATGGGCCCCTTGATGTTAGGCATGTGGTCTAGCTCAGATCCCTTAGTCCCATTTGAACCAGGGAAGGGCGGAGTATGGAGCTGGCTATGTTGCCAGGAGGAACTTGTTTGGTAGACATGCTGGAGATTTCATGAAACAAGCAGTAAATCACCCTTAGAGTTTCTAACAATTTTAGATGATAACTGTATGTGTGACGGGGCCCTGGTCACTGAAGTTGCTGCAGCACCAAGAAGGCTGCGGGCATAATTGGAGCCAATCAACATATTTCCAGTGGGAATTACTAACACTTGGCGGTAATTACTGGGAGGACCAGGAAGCAAGGGGAGGCTCAGAGGGTGAGCTGGGTGGAGGAGAGAAGCTGTGTGGAAGGCTCCTCCTGCTGTGTACCTGTGCTATGTCCTGCTCCGTGCAAAAACAGAGGGTTACAGGTGCACGTGGTGGAAAAACAACAGACTGTGTGTTTGCGACTGACAGGCTAGGCAGCACTGCTCCCTGGTAGCTGAAGAAGCAGCCTATGACATACAGCACACGAGGGATTGCTCCCAACTGGACCTCATTATAATGGATCATGAAGGTGAACTAACCACTGGACTGGAAGTTGGTAGTTGCCTAGGGAGCAGTGATCATAATCCAATTACTCAATATGGGCAAACAGAGGACAGTCCCAACCAGTTTATATATGTACTTGGTGCTTCAAAAAGGCTAATTGCCCAAAGATGAGGACATTTATGAGGAAATTGATTGGGAGGAAAATTTTAGATAATGTGAATGAAAACTGGGAGTTCTTGAAGATGAATTTATTACATGACCAAAAAGCATGATTCCATAATCAAGGCGGGGGGGAAAAGACAGCTTTGACCAAAAGTCCATCCTGAGTCAGGGGCAAAGCGAAGGTAGTAATTACAAATAAAAATGACATATATAACATATGGAAAAAGGAGTAAGTTGATATAACTTCTGGTTTATATTGATTGCTAAGTGCAGAAAATTGGCAAGGGAAGCCAAGGAAATCAGGGAAAAATCCATACCTAGTAGGGTTAATAAGAGGGTTTTCAAAATATATTGGGAACAGAAAGAATCCTAGACATGGTATAGGGTTCTTACCAGACTGAGATGGTAAAAGGGTTCGGTAATATTTCTATTCTATATTTGGAAAGAAGTAGGGTGATGTACTTATGTCACAGTAGGATGATGACGTACTGAGGAGGATGTCAGACAGTATCTATTAGGGATAAATATTTTTAAATCAGCAAGCCCAGATAATTTGTACCCAAGAGTCCCAGCAGAGGTGGCTGAGGCGATCTCTGTCCGACTGATAATTTTTAATAACAGTTGGAATGCCAGGGAAATTAGAGAAGAGTGCTAACGTTGTGCCAATATTCAAGCAGGATGACCTGGTAATTATAGGCCACTTAGCCTGACATCAATCCTGAGCAAAATAATGGTGAAGATGATGTGGGATTCAATTGATAACTAGGGCCCTACCAAATTCATGGCCAGGAAAAACGTGTCACGGACCGTGGAATCTGGTCTCCCCCCGTTAAATCTGGTCTTTTGTGTGCTTTTACCCTATACTATACGGATTTCATGGGGGAGGCCAGCGTTTCTCAAACTGGGGGTCCTGACCCAAAAGGGAGTTGCGGGGGGGGGGGGTCGCAAGGTTATTGTAGGGTGGGTTGGGGTATTGCCACCCTTACTTCTGTGCTGCCTTCAGAGCTGGGCGGCTGCAGAATGGCAGCTGTTGGTCAGGCACCCAGCTCTGAAAGCAGCACCCCGCCAGCAGCAGCACAGAAGTAAGTGTGGCAATACCAGACCATGTCACCCTCACTTCTGTGCTGCTGCCATCAAAGCTGGGCGGCCGGACAGTGGCAGCTGCTGACCGAGGGCCCAGTTCTGCAGGCAGCAGCACAGAAGTAAGGGTGGCAATACCATACCAGGCCATCCTTACTTCTGTGCTGCTGCTGGCAGCAACTCTGCCGTCAGAGCTCGGCTCCCGGCCAGCAGCTGCCACTTTCTAGCTGCCCAGCTCTGAAGGCCTTGCCGCCCGCAGCAGCAGCGCAGAAGTAAGGGTAGCAGTACGCAACACCCCTTACAATAACCTTGCGAACCCCCCACATCTCCTTTTTGGGTTAGGACCCCTTCAATTACAACACTGTGACATTTCAGATTTAAATACCTGAAATCATGAAATTTAAGATTTTTTAAATCCTAGGACCGTGAAATTGACCAAAATGGACGGTGAATTTGGTAGGGCCCTATTGATAAAGGATGGGACTATAATTAATGTCAGTCAACATGGGCTTATGGAAAATAGCTCTTATCAAACAAACCTGATTTCATTTTTTAATGGGATTACAAGTTTGGTTGACAAAGGTAACTGTGTAAATCTTAGACTTGACTTTACTTTCTACTTTAGTGAGACATTTGATAGAATACCGAACGACCTTCTGATTTTAAACTTTGGACTCTACAATATCAGTCGAGGACACACTAAATGGATTAACAGCTGCCTGGCAGATCTCAAAGTAGCCGTCAATTAGGAATCATCGTGGAAGGGGGGTGTTTCTAGTGCAGTTCCTCAGGGATCAGCGCTACAACTGACTCTGTTCATCATTTTCACCAATGACCTGGAAACAAACATCAAATCTGTAGATGACACAAAGATTGTCATAGTGATGAGGATAGGGCAGACATCTGGAGTGATCTGGATCACTTGGTGATCTGCCCATTCAAAGCAAATGTGTTTTAATACAGCCAAATGCAAGGTCACACGTCTAGGAACAAGGAGTGTGGGACATACCCAAAGAATGGGGGAGGTTCTCCTAGAAAGCCGTGACTCCGAAAAAGATTTGTGGGTCCCAATGGACAAGCAACTCAACATGAGCTCCCAGTGCCAGGCTGTAGCAAACAGGGCGAATGCACTCCTTGGCTGTAGAAAGAGGGGAGCAGTGAGGAGGCGCAGGGATGTGATTTTACCTCTATCTGTGGTAGTGGCAAGACCGATACTGGAATACGGAGTCCAGTTCTGGTGCCCACATTTGAAAAAGGAGGTTAAAAAATTGGAGAGGGGGCAGAAACGAGCCACAAAAATGATTTGAGGGCTGGAGAAAATGCCTGACAGGTGGAGACAAAGAACTTCAAGAAGATTAAGAGGTGATTTGATTACAGTGCATACGTCCCTGCCGGGAGTGAAAATACCAGGTAGGAAAGGGCTCTTTAATCTAGCGGAGAAAGGCATAATAAGAACCAATGGCCGGGAGCTGAAGCCAGACACATTCAGATAGGAAATGAGGCACACATGTTTAATAGTGAGGGTGATTAACCATTGGAACAAACTGCCAAGGAAAGTGGTGGATTCTCTTGGTGTCTTCAGCTCCAGACTGGTGATCTTTCTAGAAGGGCTTGGCTACACTTGCAGCTGTAGAGCGCTGTGAGTTAAACCCGCCTTCGGAGAGCGCTGTAGGGAAAGCGCTGCAGTCTGTCCACACTGACAGCTGACAGCACACTGGCGTGGCCATATTTGCGGCACTTGCAGCTGCATTGGGAGCGGTGCATTATGGGCAGCTATCCCAGAGTTCAAGTGGCTGCAACTTGCTTTTCAAATGGGTGGGGTGGGGCAGAGCGGAGCGTGTTGTGTGTATGTGGGGAGAGACAGAGTGGGTTTTTGGGGTGCTGAGAGTGTGTCAGCATGCTGTCTTGTAAGTTCAGACCCCGCTCCCTCCCCCGCCTCCACCTCTCTCTCTCTCACTCACTCACAGCAAACATTAGCTGTTTGTTTTTTCTCAGACCAGATAAGCAGCCCGTCTTGGAACCGGAGCACCCGAGTTCACAACAAAGACAAGAGAGGCCACTTCAGTTAAGGGGATTATGGGACGTTTCTGGAGCGTTGTAACGTTACTTCGCGTTTACACTGGCACTGAAGCGTCTCACCCAATACGCAACAGCCGTTAATCCTCTCACCGAGGTGGAGTACCAGGAGCGCTCCAGCCAGGGAGTCAGAGCGCTCTGTGTGTCTTGCCAGTGTGGACGGGGAGTAAAGTAGAGCACTTGCTGTATAACATGCAAGTATAGCCAAGGTCGAAGACACTTTAGTCAAACACAAGTTTGGAGCTCAAAACAGGGATAACTGGGCAAAATGTTCTGGCTGTGATATACAGGAGGTCAGACTAGCTGATCTAATAGTCCCCTGTGGCCTTAAACTCTGAAATTCTCCCTTGTGGGGAAAGCTGGAGAGCAAGAGACAACTGCAGGGAGAAGAAAACAAAATGCCGGGCCTCTAGCTGCAACAAAGTGGTGAACACCACAGGCAAAAAGAGAACTCTGCCCCACCCTGGAGAAAACCGCAGCGCACACTAGGCTCCGCCCCACCCTATCCCACATAGAGCCGGACACAGTGACCCATGCAACTGTGACCTCCATGTTGGGTAGTTACATCTAGGGAGGTCACTGCACACCAGGAGAAGACTCCCGTCTGCTCAGCAGCACAGGGCACCATGAGCACATCCCCACCATGTCCAGCTCCAGGCTCTGGACCCTTGGCAAATACAGAGTTCTACTGAAGGTCTCTGTCCTGACATCAAAGCCCCAAGAGGTACCTTTCTTTCCAGAGCCACGACCTTCCACGCCAGCGGGATTCCGCTAGAACCATGACATTGCTGGCCACCGAGGGAGGCTTCTGACTGCAGGAGACTGACCCACCACAGATGGGACCTCCTGCCGAGGGAGCAAGAGCGACCATGGGCCTCCCTCCCCGTGATCAGAGCTAAACACACAATTCATCGCCTCAGCTTAGCCCGTCCCTCGATAAACACGTCATGCAGATGTATCCCCACGCACCCCACAGCCTCGCCCCACACACAGATCACTTCCCCATACATCCCACTGCTCACTGGCACCGGAACCAGCGGGGCCATAGCCCTCCCACTTTTTGAAAGTGGGCCCTGCCCCCTTCCCCTCCTCTTTCCCCCGAGGTCCCATGCCCCGGCTAGGCCAGCGTGGAGCCCAGCCGAGGAGCCTGGGCAGTTGTGGGAGCCATGCAGACCCTCCACCTGCCTGTGGTGCATCAGGGCTGACAGCTCCCCCCGGCCCCTGTCCCTACCCACCCGGGCTTCCCGCCCAGCCCAGAGCAGGTGGAGGGTCTATGACCCTGCGTGGCTCTCCCCGACCTGGGTCTGGCAGGGGAGGCCTTGGAGCCACAGCCCGGCCATGGTAAGAGCCATGCAGGCAGCTTTGGGGAGCTGCAGCACGGACCCTCCCCCCTTCCTGGGGACAGGGAGACAGGCCTGGGCCTGCTCTCGGCGGGCCCCCACATACCTAGGGTTGCCAGGCATCCGGTTTTCGACTGGAACACCTGGTTGAAAAGGGACCCTGGCGGCTCCGGTCAGCACTGCTGACCGGGCTGTTAAAAGTCCAGTTGGCTGCTGCAGCGGGGCAGGCAGGTGCCTGCCCAGCTCCGCACGGCTCCCGGGAAGCTACCGGCATCTCCCTCTGGCTTCTAAGCATTGGGGTGGCTCCGTACGCTGCCCCCGCCAATGGCTGCTTCTGCAGCTCCCATTGGCTGGGAACCGCAGCCAATGGGAGCTGCAGGGGCGGCGTGTGCAGGCAGGGGCAGTGCACGGAGCCGCCAGGCAGCGCCTCCCTCTGCCTAGGAGCCAGAGGGACATGCCGGCTGCTTCCAGGAGCTGCCTGAAGTGAGTGCCGCCCAGAGCTGCACCCCTCACTCCCTCCTGTACCCCAAACCCCTCATCCCCGGCCCCACCCCAGAGCCTGCACCCCCAGCTGGAGCCCGCACCCCCTTCCGCACCCCAATCCTCTGCCCGATCCCAGAGCCCCCACCTCCACCCTAAACCTCTCATCCCCAGCCCCACCCCAGAGCCCGCACCCCCAGCCAGAGCCCTCACCCCCTCCCGCACCCCAACCCCCTGCCGCATCCCAGAGCCCCCGCCCACATTCCAAATGCCCTCCCCCAGCCCAGAGCCCCCTCCTGCACCCTGAACCCCTCATTTCTGGCCCCACTCAGGAGCCTGCACCCCCATTCCAGAGCCCGTATTCCCTCCCACACTCCAAACCCCTTGGCCCCCTCCCCCAGCCCGGAGCCCCCTCCTGCACCCCACACTCATCTCTGGCCCCAGCCCAAGCCCTCATCCCTTCTCGCACCCCAACCCCCTGCCCCAGCCTGGTGAAAATGAGCAAGTGAGCGAGGGTGGGGGAGAGCAAGTGACGGAGGGAGGGGGGTGGGGGCCTTGGGAGGGGGGTGGGGCAGGGGGCAGGGCAAAGGTGTTCAGTTGGTAACCCTACCTGCACCGTGGGCAGGTGAAGGGTCTGCCGCAGCTCCCCACAGCTGCCCGCGTGGCTGTTATCATGGCCGGGCTGTGGCAGGAGACCCACATAGGCAGCTGTGGGGAGCCGGTCCCTCCACCTGCCCTGGGTGGGAGGCCCGAGGGGTGGGGACACAGGCAGGGGGCTGCTTTCAGCCCCACCCCCACCCCAGATCCGCTCCAGTTTCCGGCTTGGCCGGGGGCGGGGCCTCCGGGGGAAGAGGGGAGGTAGGGGGGCCTCAGGGACGGGGGGGGGAGGCTCCGACGCCCTTGCCACTGCTTCCATACATCCCACACCCTCCACACACATACCCCTACTTCCATATACTGCACCCCACACACACACCACTACCGCCACGCACCCCACAGCCTCACCCAGAAACCACTACCCCCATATACCCCATCCCCCCACGTACCACTACTTCCATACACCCCACTCCCACACATACCACGGCCTCCATGTACCCCATACCACTGCCCTACCCCACATCCTCACCCCCATACACACCCCACATCTACACACCACTGCCCCCCTCCACATACCACTACCACTCCACACACACACACCCCTCAGCTCCCCTCCACAATCCATACACACACCATCCGACACCCCTCTCTCTCTCACACACACACACACCCCAAAATACCCCATAAACAGATCAAGTTATTGCTCCTGCAAGCTGGGAAGACAGAGAACGGCTGCTATTGTTATTTCTTTTTGTAGACACTGGTGCTGAAAGCATCCACCCTGGCCAGAAAACAGCATTCGTGGGTGAATACCCACTTCGTCAGACGAAAGCTTATGCGCCAATACGTCTGTTAGTCTATAAGGTGCCACAGGACTCTTTGTCGCTTTTCAGAGATCCAGACTAACACAGCTACCCCTCTGATAGCAGAGAATTGTTATTGTAGGAAGATGTATTTTATGTGATGCCCACATGAAGCTAGTCATCAATACTAATCACCATATTTTTTAAGTCCTAGCCTTCCCCATTTCCCTGTCTCTCTCAGTCTGTCCCATTTGCTCTTTCTCTCTAATTTAGTTTCTAGGCAATCCTATACAGCACACTGTCAGCACCAAACAAACACACAACAGAGACGTGTATGTAACATTTCTGTGCTCAGCTCTATCCATAACCCTCAAAAGCAGGTTCTTCTTTTTCCAGAATGTGGCTGCCACACATCTGGCTGTCATTAATAAGCTTGTATACAGTCATGTCCTTTCAAGTCGTAAATTCCTAGTAGTGGCAGCCCCAACAGTAGCACCACAGGGCCCATCGGTTCCACTGATCTGTCACCTTCAAGGTGAGCGGAGAAGTTTTCATTTCATTTTTTAAAGGAACCAATTAGTGAACACAGCATGAAGATTCCAAACAGGGAGCAGATTTCCCCCATCTGGGAGCGTGACTCGGACCCAAAGCAAAACCACTGACTCTCCTATGGCTGCAGCACCAGGCTCTCATTTGTTCCTAGGAGAGGAGCATGAAGTGGTGGAGGGACGACAGTGTGAGGAAGGGAAGATCCTAACCTCTCCCTTCCAGAGGAAGTGCCAGACAAGGAATCCCAGTCTCCTATTCCCCAAGGCAGGCACCACACCTTTCACAAGAAGCCCCCGACTACCACCAGTACAATCAGCAGGGGACATTCCCTTTCCTGAGACGCAAGCTCACCCCTTGAAGGGCATGGGATAGGGAAGGCCATGTCCTGCTCTTGCCCCAGGACAGCATGTCACGGATCCACAGGATAGGTGCTATGGTCCTACCCTCTCCTCATTCGTCTCCCTTTTGGAAACCCAGGCCCCCAGGCAGAGCACTGTACAACTTGCTTTGAAAAAAGAAATCATGCTGGACTCTCCTCACTCTGCACTTCCCAGCAGCCCGTCACCTCTGCCCCCATGGCCTAGAACACACTTGGCAATGGCTGGGCAGCAGTTCTGCTGTGGCGCTGCTGGGGCCCAGAACGGGGATGGAGAGCACGGGACAGTCTCCGAGCTACCAGTTCTGTTATTTGTTCCAGAAATGCCTCGCCAACCTCTTTCTGATTTGCTGGTCTATAGCAGACCCCTACCATGACATCATCCCTATTTCCCCCCTTTTATCTTTACCCAGAGACTTTCAACTGGTCTGCCTCCTACCTCCGTCTGGCCCTCAGAACAGGTGTATATATTCTTGCTGTATAATACACATCTCCTCCCTTTTGCCCCGGCTGTCCTTTCTGAACAAGCTGTACCCCTCTGTAACAATATTCCAGTCAGCAGATTTATTCCAAGTCTCTATGATGCTAGTTAAGTCATTTAACTTACACACTAGTACTTCCAGTTCTTCCTGGTTGTTCCCCATACTCCTTCCAGTTGTGTATAGACTTGGGCAGATTGCCCATCAACTTCCCCCTTGTTGCTCTTATGATCCTATTGGAATTTTCCATGTCCCACCCAGACATCTAGCCCTCGGTTAAGGCTGATTTTTTCTGCTTACCTATGGGCTTTTGTCACATGTCCCCGGAGCCCTAATTTAACGCCCTCCTCACAAGGTTGGCTCCCCCCTTTCAGCCATGGAAATGAATGATCTTGGGCATCTTTGAAAGGGCTTCTTCCTCTATACACAGGAAGCTGGAACCCTACGTACCTCCAAAGAGAGGAGCTCTTACCCTGCATGCTCTGCTGAGGCTTCGCACACAACACTGGAAGGAAACGGTCTGGCTAAGGTGAAATTCAGAAGGTACCTTACGGAGGAATCTGGGATGCAGTCACAAAGACACTTCATCCTTGTGAAAACGGTGTTCAGCAGGTCTGCCGCGAGGGCCCCACCCTCCCACACCCCTCTAGGGGAGTAATCACCACAAGTAGGGGACCCATCATGGAGAGGTGCAGAAGGGAGCAAGAAGCCAAAGGTAAGTGCTGCTGTTGATATCACAGGGAAAGCCACTTCCACTTAGCAGACTAGCATTAAGCATTAGCATGCAGAGGGTCTCCTGTTGTTAAGGCTGAATTGAACATACTGGGAGCAGGCGCTCTCTCTATTGGATATCCATCCAAAAGCCATGCTGCCAGGTTGGGAAGCTGGACTGGGGTGGTTTGTCTTGCCCTTATTCGGAGATAGTAGGCCTGGGAACAGCTGTAGGTAGATGCATGGGCTGGCTGCCAGCTGCAGAACGATGGTGAACCAGAACTACCTCAGCCACAAGGAAGGTCTGAGGATCACTGTGGCCCTGCCAAGCTTGATTTTCCTAAGGACGCAGGGCCGGATCGGCGGGGAACTGAGCTGCCCACTGCACCAGGAAGGCATCCCCCTGGACTGGAGACCTGGCCAGCGTGGGAGCAATACGTCAGGCACTGTTTGTTCCACTGGGTTCCAAAGAGATCTCACAATGGGACACCCCTTTGGTGAAAGATTTGCTGCACTGTCAACAGGTGGAGTTCCCCCTTGTAATCCCTGTGCAAGCACCTGCAGCGGCTGGCTGCTAGGGAGTTCATTACCCCTGGAACGTGAACTGCCGAAAGCGCGCTCTGATGTGGGATGCACCAGTTCCAGAGCTGGCCTATGCAGAATGAAGTGGATCTCGCTCCTCCCTGCTTGTTTATGCACTAGACAGAGATCATGTCGTCTGATCTGACCTGAATGTGCATGGACCAGGCAATGGGTAGAAATATCTTGCATGCCTTGTGGACAGCACAAAGCTCAAGCAGGTTGATGTGCGTCCTGGATTCCTGCAGGGACCAGGAGCCTTGGGCTGTCTGGTCATGTAGATGCACTCCCCATCCCAAAAGAGAGGCATCCATGAGTGTTCTTGGAGGGAGTGAGAAAATGAAGGGACCACTGTGGCACCTTCATCCACAGCAGACTGCATGGAACTCTGTTTATGGACAGATGGCAGGCAAAGTCAGATCACCCAGGAATTGAATCTATGTGGGCAGGGCACCCACTGGATATTCTATACCTAGGGGCTAGCCCATGTAACCATCCCTACCAGAGTCCGATCTGTGTCCAATTCGATCTTGCTTGGTGACCAAGCCCCTAACAAAGAGCTATGCAGAGCAAAGAACCCCCTCAAACAAATTCTACGTGTTTGGATTCTGAAGATAAGGAAGGTCCCTCTACAGCAGATGTCCGACCCCCTCGGCCAACTCCAAAAAGACAAAATCTATCACAGAGAAGGGAAATATTTACACACGTTAGTCTAGCTCCAGTTAAATATTATGCTTAGCTGTCTGGAGTCTGTGTTCTCAGGCTATGTCTATGAAATCAAAGATTAAACTTCATAACAATTATGAAGCTGCGCTGCTCAAATTCAAAGGGAGTTAAAGGCCATTAAAATAGTTTTACTGCTGGTATTAAAATGAAATTACTCTGTCTTCTCCAGGACACCTGGAGCCGAAACCTTCTGAACTCTCCTATCAACACACACGGAAAGGCTCCGAGCAGCACTGATAACCAAGGCAGCACCTCTGCTCTGCAGGTTCTGTGAAAGCATGTGAGCAATGCCTGAGAGCGCTTTGAAGCAGCCTGGGAAGGAGGGAGAGCCTCTTCTCTCCGGAAAATGTGTTTAGTGGAAAGTAAGCAAGTTGTCAGGGGAAAAGCTGACAATGTTGATTCCAACAGTTGTACTAGGAACAAACAGCCAAGCAGATTAGGTTACGAGAACGAGAAATGCCTCTGACAAGCCCACGTCAATGCCGGGCTTTCAGGGACAATGTGTGCTTCAGCCACCTTCACAGCCTCGGTGCCACAGGCCCTAGGGGCAAAACTCCCTGCCAGTGCCCGCAGCCCCTTTGCGTGGGGTCCCATGCGCACTAGCAGCTCCAATACAGCCAGTGCCTCTAGGGGGCCCCGAGCTCACTGCCAGCTCCAGCACCTCCAGCAGTTTGGCCGAGAGTTACAGGGCTGGGAACTGAGAGAGAGATGGCGACAAAGAGGGCTCTGTGGTCTGGGTCTCTTTACAGCTCCTCACCTTTTCTGGAGGAATTTTATTTTTTGCGGGGGAGGGGGCGTTCAGGCTGGGAATACACCAGGGGGCACAGACAGCACCAGTCTCAGCTCCCTTCTCTCTCCCCTCCTCCCCTGGGGAGTCTGCCATACCCACCACAGCCAGGGGCCGTCCTCAGCCTCCCCATTGGGGCCTGCAGCATCCCAAGAAGCTGAGTGGCCTCCTTCACCCTCCCCAATAATGGGGGGTCTGCAGCCCTGGTTTGATGTAATTAATTCCTTGCTCCTTCTTGGAGTGTCTGTGGTTTATTCTGCTGTGGCGATAGAGAGATCACTGTAGGCTGCTGGGATCCCTCTCCTCTACCCCGTCAGAAGCACTTTTAATGTGTGTCCATAACATGGCAACCCCGTCTGTCTCTCGAGGTTCTACTCCCCAGCTAATGCAAACATTACCAGGAATAGAGCATTGTCTCAGCTCCGTCTGGGCCATTATCATTTTATATTTGCTCTTTAATATTTACTGGGTTCATGCAAAGTGCATGCTCTGAGGGAAAAAAATGAGCCGCAGTTTAGATCCAAATTTAGTAATTGCTGCAGCCCCATCTGACATGGATGGTTAGCAGGGAGATCTCCACAACACTTCACTTTCCACTGCATTCTGCATAGCGACCTGGCCCCCATGTGGCAGGCACCCTGGAGCTGCCACCTACAAGAGTCTTCACAGCCCCTCCATCACATTTAGCAAATCCCATATACCCAAACACTCAGCATTGCTGGTAGAACAACCAAAGAGACACTGTCAGGCTACAGTGATAGGCATGTTGACTCAGTATGGTTTCCGAGCCAGACTGCAGCTCGTTGGAGCTAAATACATGCTATTTGTAACACCCGAGTTTATCAAAGCAAAAAGAATTTGAAAAATTGAATTTGTGTGTCACTATTGATGCTGCTTGTTTGCCTTTTTCTTGAGTTGTTCCCATTGAAATGCTTACGTTTAATGGAAACTTTTGTGTTGGCTTTTGGTTTTGCAAACCCTGTTTTTTGGAAAACTTCCGTGTCAGCCCACTGTGACCTGACTGTTTCTTTAGTCAAAGAGAGGAGATACTTCTCAGACTGGCCTTTCCTAAGCCAGGTAGATGCTTGTTGGCACAGTACTGGGGTGTCAGCTGGCTTTCGAATACCTGCTAGCTAGCAAAGGACTAGGCCTGGCTCCTGGTGCCACAGCTAACCTTGCAGCCTTACCTGTTAACGTGAGGTTGCTGTATGTGTTGGAGAACTGCTCCTTTAACAAAACCAAATGCATCTGTGCTGCCTTTTCTCGCTGCAGTTCCAACATAATGTCTGGGTGCTGGGCAATCTTACAGCCTTTCTGCTTATCCAGGGCAATGTCGCTGCGGACAATGTCTAGAGGGAGAGGAAAGAGAGAAAAAGGGAGACAGACAAACCTCAGCTTTCAATTCCACCCAAAGGAGCCAGATGCTTGACTCTGAACCAGCCAACACTACAAGCAATAAACATTACCCGATCACACAAAATGCAAGCCAAGGGGCAGCCCCCCGGGGGCCCATCCACCCCATTTACCTTCTCAGCTCAAGCCCTAGATCATCTGCAGACCTCACTTCTTATCTCCCACTAGAATGTCAAGCCACTCTCTCTAATGCAGCAGCCTGTCCCACCCCCGTGGAGTGGCTGGCCCCCTGGCAGTTTATCACTCTAACTCACAATTATTACCTTTCCTTCACTGGAAAGTTTTGTCTAAAGTCTCCCAATGTTTATATCATGTCTCCTTGTTTCTGGTTTCTTTGCCAGCGATAACTACAGTGAGCTAAATGCCTCCCTGGTGTAAGGCCACTGCTTTCCCATACCGCCAGATACACCAGGGAGGGGTTTGGCTCAAAGTCTCTGCTCCAGCACTATTCATCCTTATTGCAACTTTCAAACCTTGGATTAAATCTGTACGGATTATAACCCTGGGAACAGCTCCCGTGGCACCTTCCCATCCTTGCTCCCCCCACATCAAGAATGTGGTGCAGATACTTCGTTAGCACTTCGTTTCTCTCCATATCAGTATTGTATGGGTCATATTGTTGATCATGACATAGCCTTCCCATCACAGCCCCACACAAAACTACTTGCCCGCTGTGGAGACTTGAGAGCAAAGGGAAAGGAAAAAGAAGAGAAAAATAAGTTGTAGCTTCCCCTATATTCATAATACACTGTGATACCACAGGTTCACCCCACCTAACTAGCTAGCCGATACAATACGCAAGGAAAGCTGGAGCATTCTCGCAGTGTTACAGAAGGCTGTGTTTTACTCAGTCTATTTTTTATCTTATCAGCTGCATGTTCCTTTCCAAAAATAAACCCCTGTGGGGTGGCACCTTTGGACCCCAAAGAGTGTGTGTTCTGATCCACTTGTTGGTCTAGCAGAATGTGTCCCCTACTACTATTTACTCTGCAATTCCAGTACAGCGTTACAGATTGCATATCAGAAGCACCAGGTGGTCAGAGCTGAGAGCCTCTTCTGCACCCATGCCCTTATCTGGCAGGGCTATATACCCTTGTTTGCTTAGTGCCCTATTGTTTCCGGTAGGGTCATTACATGCAGACTCTGCCCAGCCTGTAGCCATCCCATTTTGTAACGGGCCTGACTGCAGGCCTTGGACGGGTAACCATGCAGCTTTGGAATCCATCTTATTGACATTTGGCCCAGTTGTGCCCCTGAGAGCTGCCCTGATCTTCCCTGTCCAACTGCAGAAGAGCAAGGATGGCGGGTGGCTGCCTTTGCAGCCCCATTCCATCCTGTTCCAGGACCCTGTGGCGAGCCATCCAGGGGTGGGATCAGAGTGCAGGGAGTGGGCTGGCTGGGGGCACACCTTGGCCCTTCAGTGCCCCACCTCTGTGTCAGGAATTAAGGCGGGAAGGGGGATGGGGGTCCTGATACTTTGGGGATCTATCGGGTTTCCTGTGGCTCACTCCACAGAAGTGCAAACTTTGCCCCAGTTACACAATGTGGGGAACCTCAGAGTTTTACCCCCACCCTCTGCTCCCCCCGTAGTCCCTTCCTGCAGGAGCCGATTGCTCCTCAACCCCTATTCAGGGGAACTAATCTAACCTGTTGCTCTTCATGTTGATGTTCTCCAGCTAGAGTTCAACTGTGAGCCCAGCGCTGTGCAGCTCCCGGGCCCCCACCAGTATCAGGAGGCAAACCCAGCCTGCCCTGCTCTGCCCCCAAGCCATCTTGTCCTCTGACCACCCGATCTCACACGCTGAGCAGGATGGGGCTCACATTAGTGCTGGGATGGAGATCGACAGGGGACACCGGGGTGCTGAAGGAAGTGGTGCTGGTTATATGTAAGGGGCCATCTTGCCTCCAAACCAGCACTGAGTCCCCGGCAGTGGCATGGTGCTAGGAGGTGCCATCTCTTGACAGAGCTCTAGTTCACTTTCCGTCAGTGGAGATGCGTCCCCACTTCCTCTTGTACCAGCTGCTCTCTAAGCTTCCTGGGCACAGGGAGGATGCAGAGTGGGACAACACGTCAGCTCCCTCAGGGCTTGCAGGACGCCTGCACGCTCCCAGGTCCCTGACAGCTTTTCTTGCTTGAAGGAGACACAGAGGATCTCCGTTATCACAGGGTCAGGTGCCCCTCATGAGGCTTTGCCTGCCGGGGGCAGGGATCAGCTCTGGAGATGGTGGATTGGAATTGCTCCTCCAGGGCTCCTGATCTCCACGGCCCCACGGAGGAAACTCTGGAGAGCAAAGTAGCAGTCTCTGGTCCTGACCTAGACCCTGGTAGTGGGCTGTGCGCCATGGCCAGGCAAGCACCGTAGGCACCTGAGCTGCCAGGCATCAAGACTCCTCCACTATCAGCCTGCACCCTTCCCCAAGGGCCCCAGACCCCTGCTGTTGTGACCCCCCGACCCCTGCTGCTGTGACCCCCAAATTGTCTCCTGCTCCCTAACTCTTCACAGGGACCCTGCCTGTGGCTCCCATGATCCCCCAGGGACCCCATCCCCAACTATCTCCAACCCCTAAACTCCACACAGGGAATCCCCTCCCACTGCCTGTGACCCCCACACTCTCCCAGGGACCCCCCACCCCCTGCCTGTGGCCCCCATGCTCTTCCATGGATCCCCCACCCCCTGCCTGTGAGCCCCACCCCCAACTGTCTCCTACCCCTTAACTCCTCATAGGGACCCCCTCTCCCTGCTTGTGATCCCCTCCCTCAACTGCCCCATCCCCTCCCTCCACTCAGAAACCCCCATTCCCTGCCTGTGAGCCCCATTCCCCTAATGCCTTCTACCCCCACACTCCCCCGAGAGCCCAACACTTTCCCCTGTAGCCCTCCTATCTGACCCCAGTCCCCACCCAGCCCCAACCCAGAGCACTGTGGCCCCACAACTGCCTTCTGCCCACCAGCCACACAACCTTCCCCCCCCCCGCATCCGGTGCTGGAAGAGCAGCTGCACATTCACCACGCTGCCCCTGCTGACCGCTCGCCCAATCCACCCGGGGCCTGTCCGCACTCTGCCAGCGCAGGTGAGAGCACGTCCTTCCAGGGCTGGGGCGATTCCTCTGCCTCGGTGAGCCCCTCTTTGGTTTTGGCAGGCAGCGCTTTGCACAGGCAGAGCTGAGACCAGTGGCCATTGCACTACAGGCACCAGTCATCCACCTCCATTCTGTAGGTGGCAAAGCTCTAAAACCCACAATGGCCTGCAGAGACTGTGAGCAGAGGGGTCCTCCTGGGGCTCTCTCCTTGCCTCTTCTGATCAGCGGGTGGCTGACGTGTCCACTAGTTTGTCTACACCTTGCTTGTCAAAGAAGTTGCTTGTTTTCTCTTCCAGGTGCTTCTGGGAGTTCCCCAGGAAGGACATCTCCCAGGGACAAAGTCGCCTGGCGAGGTCACTGTCTGGAGGTCAGCCCAAGCGGCCAGAGAATGAAAAGTTAAAGTTCTGTGATCACCAGGATCTCACCATCTTGCCTGTATGCCTCTCTCTTAGCAGTACAGCGCCGTAGTGGGAGTAGCTCTTTACCGAGGAGTTACTTATTACTTCTAGGACAGCAGCACCTAACGGCCTCGGTCAGGGTTTGGACCCCACTGTGCTGGGCGCTGCACAAACTCAGACCGACGGTGCCCACTTCAAACAGGTTCGAATCGAAATGAGCACGTCACTAACATAGGGGTTTGAAGGAGTAGGGAGGCTGCCCAAGGTACTAACATACCCTACATGAAATGCAGGGCAGTTAACGTTTCTGCCCCTTTCTTATGATAAAAGGGCTGCGTTGAACCTGCACAAACATGGGGTTTTGCATTTAGCACACGTTAAAGGACCTGATTTATATTAGACCAAATGCATAAGAGTTAGCGAAATCAGACAATGATTATAGGAGCCCGTCGGGGAGCAGCCTCCTGGGGATGAACAGGCTCGGGGGGTGGGGGGGAAGGCTGACATGCTCACTGCCCATTCAGTGTTCAGCCTGCACTGGACAGTCACTTTGCTTCCCTTAAAAAAACCCAGCTTGTCCCAGTGTGGCTTGAAAGCTCGTCTCTCTCACCAGCAGAAGTTGGGCCAATAAAAGATATTATCTCACCTACCCTGCCTCCCTGCAAAGAAAGTCACTTGAAGTGTCTTAGACTTTTTATATCAAAACAAAACAATTCACTTTGAAGCTGGTTCTCTTTCACCAGCCCCCAGCACTGGGGCTGGCAGGTACCAACTGCATTTGAGGGCACAGCTCACGCGGTGCTTTGTGTCTCTGTTGACGTCACCAGACATCACCATCACCCCAGGTAACTCAGGAGGGTGGAAAAAGCACAAGTGTCAATGAAGCCTTCTTGCACTAGGCCTGAACCAAACTCCTTCCATGTTTAAACTCTAATAGACCTCAAAAGCCAGGTGCAAGTGAAATGTGTAAGCAACTTGATATCAGTAGTAATAATGAGGCCTGCATACCTCTGGCCGAAGGAAAGATAGTAAATCAAAGGAACGGGACAAGATAGTAGTTCAAGAAGTGTTACTAACAAGCTGAACTTATAGCTGCCAACATAAACTAACTGCTTAAATATAATTGCTATTTGCTTAGTAACTGTTACCAGGAATGGGAGGGGTAAAGAGAGGAATGGGGGGAGGAAGGGAGGGGTAGCGGGGGAAGGGGGGGGGGATGAGGCTTGACTGCAAAAGGTATAAAGGAGAAAAACTGTTTCTGTTAGTGTGCTCGATTTGAGACGTGCCTGTCTCCTAGCACCGCTTTGAGATCTCAAATAAACTTTGTTTGCTTCTCCACCTGGTGTGTTTATTGGCGCGAAGCACACCGGGCCACGAACCTTCGCTGTTGCTTTGCCTCGGGCACCTCTGTGCCAGCAACAGTTTTTGGCGCCCAACGTGGGGCTCGAGGCTGAAATTTAGCCTTGCCCGGATCCCTCCTGGTGGCCGACGGATTACGACGACGACCGACGCCCAGAGCGCTCACCGGTGACTTCATCGGGGGGCCTCGGCAGAGACGTGGTTTGGTCGACCCCGGAGGGCACAACGGTGCAACGCGCTTGAGTAGTGGAGAAGCAGCTGCGGGCGACGGTGGGGAACCGGTCCCGTGGATAGGGCGACGGTGCAGAACCGGACCCTTGGATAAGGTAGGAACAGTCCAGTGGGGACTTTATCTGTCTTGACCTGGGGACGCCCAGCGTCTACCTGTTTTGACCTGGGGACGCCCAGTGTCTCCCTAATATGGGGCAGGGACAGAGTATGGCAGGCAGGGCAAGGTGTACACCCTTGGAATGCATTCTGGTGAACTGGAAAGTGTTTGGATCGGATCCGTTGATTAAAAGTAAACTGAAAAGATTCTGTACAGTAGACTGGCCTCAATATCAGCTAGAGGACCAGGAAAGGTGGCCACCGGAGGGATCACTCAATTATAATACGATCCTTCAATTGCTTTTGTTTTGTCAGCGTACGGGTAAATGGAATGAACATATGTATGTACAGTTGTTTATGTTGTTAAGAGATAGGTCAGATCTTTTGCAAAGGTGTAATTTGACTCCGTCAGGTTCGGTAGTAACTACTGTTAGTCCCCAGAACCCTCCTCCGGTTGTGATGGCAGAGTCGGTGTCCCCTTCGGCTCCTCCACCCCCACAGGCTTCAGAGAGTACCCCCCCTCCCAGTGGGATTGTATCCGTTGATTACTGAGAGTGTGGTAGCCCGTCCAGGAACACAGGATCTTGTGTCAGTGGCTTTTAACCCTGTACATCTGGCTGCTTTTCAAGGCAGAGGCAGGAGAATTCTCAACGAATTCAAGCAAGTTCATTTCTATTTTTGAAGGGTGTCTGGCTAGCTGTAAACCTGACTGGGATGACTGTAATGTCCTTATGCGGACCCTGCTGTCTGAGGTAGAGCGTAATCAGGTTGTGTCTAAAGCAAGGGAGGAGGCACAGAAGAGACATGAACTGAATCCACATCACGTCCCTGCTGTTGCAGTCCAGGTCCCCCTAGCAGATCCCGGATGGAATCCTAATGACCCTGCGGGCCAAACGCGTCTCACTGTATACAAGGAGCTCCTATTACATGGTCTCCGACACTCAGCTGTCCGACATAACAATTGGGCTAAGCCTTATGAGCTAGTATAGGAGCCAAAAGAGAGTCCGGTTGCTTTTCTGCAGCGTATTCGGGATACCATCAGGCAAACTACTAATGCAAACCCTGATGAACGGGAAACTGAGGCAATCATAAAGGGTATTTTTACCAGCCGTGCAGCCCCTGACATTAAAAGGAAACTGCAGAAAAAGGAGGATTTGATGGGCATGACCATAGCACAGATTCTGGAAACTGCAAACAGGGCTTACAGCCTTAGGGAGGGAGAAAAGGAAAAGAGGCAAGCGAAAATGATGGTTGCAGCAGTACAGGCCGGTGGCAAGGGAAAATTCCAGGAAGGTGGAAGGGGCCGGGGAATGAGAGGACGTGGACGTGGGCGCCCTGGCTCACAGGAAAGGCGTCTGGGTCGCAACCAGTGTGCCAGATGCCGAAAGGAGGGACATTGGAAACATGAGTGCCCCGAAAGGGAAGGTACCCCTATGATGGCAGCAGAGGATCAAGAATAGGGGTGTCAGGGGAGACGGACTATCCTGCCCCCGGAACCCCGAGTAAAAATGCGGGTGGAAGATTCAAACATAGACTTTTTAATAGACTCTGAAGCTGCACGAACCGCTGTAAACCAACCCCTGCAGCTGCCTGTGGCAGATTCCCTCACTGTGGTGGGTGCCACAGGGAAAGGAACCAAGTGCCCAGTATATGCCCCTGCGGAATGTGCTTTGGGAAACAGAACTCTATCTCACAGACTGGTTTACCTCCCCGATTGTCCAACGCCTCTATTGGGACGGGACCTGCTTTGTCGCTTAGGTGCCACCCTGCATTTCACCCAAGATGAAATAACCCTCACCTTACCCCCAGAGAATGCCTGGATAATGACTCTTGCAACTGAGCCCTCAGCCATGCAAGCCCCAGAATGGAGCCAGTGGGAAAAGCAGGTTTTTCCTCTAGTATGGGCATCAGGGGTCCCAGGGAAGGCAAACCGTCAGACCCCTGTTCATATTCAGCTTCTCCCAGGCAAAAGCTCAGTGCGAATCAAACAGTATCAAAACTGTTAGAAAATCCTGAAGTTACCCTACAGACCTGTCCCTCCCTTAACCCAGCCACCCTGTTACCGGAGACAGAGGAGCAGGAACATGACTGTCTGGAAATCATAGATGTCCAATACTCCAGCCGCCCAGACTTAAAAGATCAACCCCTCCCTAATGCTGATTATGAGTGGTATACTGACGGCAGTAGTACTGTTGTAAATGGACAGAGGAGGGCAGGCTATGCTATTGTATCTCTCCATGAGACTGTGGAAGCAGAGGGTTTGCCTGCTGGGACATCAGCTCAGCTGGCTGAATTGGTAGCCTTAACCCGTGCACTTGAACTGTCAAAAGGGAAAAAAAGTTAACATTTTTACTGATTCCAGATATGCCTTTGGAATACTACACGCCCATGCCGGTCTGTGGAAAAAAAGAGGAATGTTGACAGCCCAAGGTTCTCCGGTTAAACATGGGCCTCAAATTCTCCGGCTTTTAGAAGCGGTACAGCTCCCCTCAGAAGTAGCAGTGATACACTGCAAGGCTCATCAAAGAGAAGATCAAGATGTGGCTAAGGGTAATGCCAGGGCGGACAGAGAGGCCAAGCGAGCTGCTACCCTGGAACCACAGGAAGCTGAAGACGCCCATATGCATGCCCTCATCCCATCAGTGGGGGAGCTCCCAACCCCTCAGTACTCTCACGAAGAGAGGAACCTAGCCAACACACTTAGGCTCCGGGAAAAGGAGGGATGGCTCCACTCCACAGAAGGAAAAATCCTCCTACCAAGGAATCTAATACGGCCAGTACTACAGAAACTACATCAGTCTACCCACGCAGGAAGAGAGGCTGTTTCCCAGCTTATGAATAAATATTTTCTAACCTCTGGACTTAGGCCTCTGGCCTCCCAGGTGCAGGCTGAATGTCTAGTCTGCCAAAAGAACAACCCTCGACCTGGAGTGTCAGTGCCACCAGCCACTCTGGAACCTACCCCAGGCCCAGGACTAGTTTGGCAAATAGATTTTACTGAGTTCCCCCGGACCCAAGGATTCAGATCAAGGAGATCATTCCCCGCTTCGGACTCCCCCAGTGGATGGAATCTGACAACGGAACACACTTCACATCCCAAGTTGTTCAGAAGATATCGGATGCCCTACAGATCCCCTGGAAACTCCACACTCCATGGCGACCGCAGGCCAGTGGGGTAGTGGAACGCACAAATCAGACACTTAAGCGGCACCTCTCAAAGGTCTGCCAAGAGGCTTCCCTTAAGTGGCCTGATGCTCTACCCCTTGTTTTGCTCCGCATTCGCGCTCTCCCAAAGGGCAGGTTAGGGCTCAGTCCCTTCGAGATTATGTTTGGAAGGGCATGGCCTATGAACGGTACACCGGTTCTGGCAGGGAAGTGGGAGGTAGGCTGTGGTTTCTTATCTCAGTACATGTGCTCTCTGTCTGCTGTTCTCTGTTCTCTCCACAGGTATACCAAAGATTTGCAGCCTCTCCCGCTGGATGCCCCGATCCACTCCTTGCAGCCAGGTGACTCCGTACTCGTTCGGACCTGGAAGGACGAGCCTCTCCAAGAGAAGTGGAAGGAACCCCACACCGTTCTGCTGATCTCCCATACAGCAGCAAAGGTCGAAGGACACAAGAACTGGATTCATCACTCTCGCCTGAAAGCAGTGCCTGCTCCTGAACGGTGGACCGTCCAGCCTGCAGAGAAGACTGCCAGCGACGATCTGGGACTTAAGCTGTTATTCAAAAGACAATAAGGCCTGCTGGGGATGCCCTGTGATCTCTTTGGACAGTCACAGTGCACTCCCCGCAAGAACTCTGAGCGTTGGTTGTGTTTGTTTTCACAGGGTCGGCCTAACCTGGTGGCCTGGTCCCTTTTGCTTTTAGTCTGCCTGCTATTGGTAATTGTTATTTTGTGAATATTTGGGGAATTGTAATTGTTAGGCCCTAGGGTCACCTGCCCAGCATGAGTTCAGGTCCAGGGTCTGCCACAATGGTACTCTTTGCCATAGGGACACTCCTCTCGTTACCTCCCGTTTCCCCCCGACCACATGCGTAATGGAAAAAAATCCCTACTAACTTGGAAACAAACACATATAAGTCCTTAAAGGTTTGCTTTGCCCAAGAGTTCAACCTCTCTAACTGCTGGGTATGCTCCCAAGTCCCGCTCCACGCAGCAGGGTTACCCTGGAGGGCGGTTCCCCAAAATTGGTCAGATATCTGTTGGGTATGATCCTCCTCCCATCCTATGGGGTGGGACGGCTAACCCAATTTTATCGTAGGCTCTCTGTGTTTCTCACCAAGTATGCTAATGAGACCTTGGCCATAAAGAAAAGCCTTAACTCAGAGCTTTACCAGCTCCGGTTGCTGTCCCTGCAAAACAGACAGGCCTTAGATTATGTTTTAGCCTCCCAGGGCGGGGTGTGTGCCCTTATTGGGAGTGAATGTTGTACTTATGTCCCGAAAAACTCACAGGACATTAACAAGCACATCCTGTCAGCCAAACAGGCTTTTGAGCAGTGGAAGGCCCAGGAAAGGGAACCCACAGGTTTCGATTCCCTTTGGAGTTGGTTGCCCAACCTAGGAGGACTGGGAAATAGCCTTGTGCGTCTCCTCCTCACGGGTGTGGTACTATGCTTGGTCACCCTCCTCCTGATTGCTTGTTTTAAGGTGCTCCTCCGTAAGCTTTGTGCCCCCCCGTTCCCCAGAAGTCCCAGCATACCCTCTCATTGAAAACCCCAGCTTCATAGCACTCAATCATATCTTGTCCACAGAGTATGAGAAAACTCAGCCAAAAGCTTGTTGAGTATTCTCAAAGGAGGGAGTTGTTGACGTCACCAGACATCACCATCACCCCAGGTAACTCAGGAGGG
>NW_020664446.1:727399-742421 GCF_002925995.2 Terrapene triunguis | reverse complement strand
AACAAAGGATCTGTTGGACTCTCGAGTAAGTCACCCCCCTTCCCTTGGTCAGTCAGGGACTACAATGAGATAATGCTCACCTGACCCTGAAGGGGGGTGGCAAAGCCCAAGAGGGAAGAAAGAACATGATAAAAGGGAGAGACATTTGCCATGCTCTTCCTCTCTCTTCCACCTCCATCTACAGACATCACCACCAAGCGACTGAAGCGCTGATCAAAGGGGAGAGCCTGGCTGAAGGGCAACCAGCCAGCCTGTGATGAGAAGCATCTAAGTTTGTAAGGGCATTGAAAGTGTTAAGATCAGCTTACAATGCGTTTTGCTTATATTTCATTTGACCAAATCCGACTTGTTGTGCTTTGACTTATAATCACTTAAAATCTATCTTTATAGTTAATAAATCTGTTGGTTAATTCTACCTGAAGCATCTGGTTTGAAGCGTGTCAGACTCCCCTTGGGATAACAAGCCTGGCACATATCAATTTCTTTGTTAAATTGACAAACTCATATAAGCTTGCAGCGTCCAGCGAGCACAACTGGACACTGCAAGACGGAGGTTCCTAGGGTTGTGTCTGGGATCGGAGATATTGGCTAGTGTCACTCGGTTGCACAATCCAAGGAGCAGTTTACACGCCAGAGGCTGTGCGTGAACAGCCCAGGGGTGGGGGTTCTCACAGCAGAGCAGGGTCAGGCTGGCTCCCAGAGTCAAGGATTGGAGTGACCTAGCAGATCACCGGTCCGGATAACACCAGAGGGGAACATCACAAGCATATTACTTAGAAATGAACATCCCTGTTTATGGAAATGAGTAAGATGGGGCACTGAAAAGTAAAACTTACTTCAGGGATCAAACTCATGCTTGACTGGGCACCAGAGAAACATACCAGTAAATTCCAAGTTGTAAAATATATAAAATATCTAGTTTTAAAAAAGCTCACTGCAGTTAAAAATGTTTAAACAATTTCTCTAATCTATCTGTCCAGGATTTTATAAAGTGCTCTGTACTGTTTACACACCGGTATAAAATTATGATCACAAGTAGTTTATGCTGGCTACCAGGCAAGTGTTACTTGGGTGAATTTAGATTTTAGTTTGTGTGTGTTGTGTGCTTATTTGTTTGAGTCTCTGAGCAGAAGACGAGGCTCTCCTGCATAGAAAGATGTATATAACAAGTAAATGTTTCTAAGAGAATTTTAGAGTATACACTTGCATCGGTCAAATACAGCCACATAAAATTCTGCTGTCTCACTTATCAACCAGTAAATAACTAACAAACCAGGATGTACCATTCTTTCTGGTCACAGAGCAATTTCCGATGATATTTGTAATGAGATAGTTTCTAATTGAAGAAACTAGAGATAAGAAATAGGAGGAGTCCATCCTTACCGTGAGTAACACCCTGTATGTAAACAGCGCCAGCCCCACCTCCCATTAGACAGATGGTGGGTGCGGACGTGACAGAAACAAGTGAAACAACATTTGCTAATGAACAAAATTGCTCCGGACGTTTCAGAGAGAACACTGAGCCAAGCCGAAATTACACCATGGGGGTCATTCCTGCGCTGGCCCTGGCACATGGTCTCCAAGGGACTTAATGGGGCTTTCCCATCTCCAACTTCTATGGCCCACATCACACCCTGAGGGGAGACTCTTCACACACCGCTCTATCCTACCCACACCGAAAAGCAGTGTCTGCAGCACTGCCCCCTCTCTCCCCAGGCCCTGGGGCGTGTCGGCCAGGGCAGCCATGCTCGCTGGGAACAAGAAAGGAAGAGGGTGCTGCAGAGTAAGTGCCAAGGCACAGAGCCTCTCCTGACAGTTCCTGGCCTCCAGCAGATCCCAGAGAACCATGAAGGCCTCAGGAGATCCACAGTTGCTGGGGGGTGACCATCCTGCTGCAGCTGCAGTGGCACAAACCCCCAGAAGAATTCATCAGAATCTCTGCAAGGGGAGCAATAGCTTTTTCAAACGTAACTATGAGCGCGGGCTTGATGTTCCTAACAACTAGAGCCCCTGTGTATCTCCAGAAGACCCGAGATAGCCTGGGACTGCTGACTGGGGGGACAGAAGACATGGAACAGCCTCCGCCATTCTGTCTCTGCTTTCCATTAGCCATCTCACGCCTGCCCAGTCCCCTACACCTGCTCCACTTTTGCCCCACACCCTCAGCAGTCACCCCTCTTAGCGTGATCCCTTCCCTCCTTCCACTGAGCCTGTCACCTGCCCTTTCCTGCCTGCCCTTGCCCCGCCTCACCAGTATAACCCCTCCTGCCACCAGCCCCATAGCGAGACAGCCAGCAGCCCCTTCCTCCCTGGGCCCAGCACGGCCAGCATGAAGACTAGGCCAGTCACCCTGCCACCAGCGCAGCCCCAGAACCACAAGGAGTCCATGTAGCAGATTCCCTGATCTGCCCCTACAGATCCCAGCCCGACTGCCAGCAGGCACCATGGGACGAGACATGCAGCCCTCCCTGTCTCCAGTGCTCTGTGACTTGCACTCTCCACTTGTGGGTTTCCAGGTGGAGTGCAGGGTGTTGGGTTTAGCCTGCTCTATAAAGGCCTAAAGTTTGGGGCCATTCTGCCCAAGAGATACTCCCTCCCATACCCCGTGCAATACCTCTGCAGCTACACTCAGCAGAGAGATGCCAGCTAGACCTCAGTTCAAACAGGAAGAGGCTGCTAGCGGGGCGTTCTCGCCCCAGGGTATCCCTAACTGTGAAACTCTCTCCTCCAAAGGTGCTGACACTTTGGTGTTGTGAATACTCAAGATTTTATCACAAGTCTGGCAATATTTGGTGCTTTTCTTAAAGCCCCACTGCTGGAGTCAAAAGATGGCAAGAGAATCTCAATTTGCATTTTATTTTAAAAATAAGTTTCTAGCCTTCAGGGTTGTGGAGAATGTGAAGTGATTGCTCTCTAAGGCAAACAAAAAGAGCACAACGCTTAGTACTTTTTAAAAATCTCGTGATTTTGGGGGGCCAGGCTCATGAATATTAAAAGCTGCCTTTCAGAACCAAACATTCAGGACACCTACTTTCTGACGCAGAAGATTTTATGTGAATAATCTAACTTGCCTATTTTCTAATGATTTGCATACAACCATAAATTTCATCTTTAAAAAATCATATGTGGATTTTGTGCTGGTGAAAGACATTTGTTAGAAAATTCTAGAATTAAGATTGACTGTACAACCTTAATTCTATCCCCATGTGAGTATGCATTACCATACAGTCTTTAATTACACGATCAAGCGCATACTATTTTTTCCCTGCATGGATCATCAGCAGGATTTGAACTTAAAACCTTCAGCACGGATCTCTTCTGTCAGAGTTACAAGAGTAACTAGTTTTGGAATCAGACTGTTATCCTGTATGTGGAACAGCCACAGAGGGGTGGGAGAGAGACACTTTGCAAGAGAGTAGGAGAATGTTGGGTATCAAGATTTTGGGGTTCTGCTCCTGGCTCCGAGAAAGGAGTGTGATCTA
Organism: Terrapene triunguis; assembly: GCF_002925995.2. Lineage (NCBI taxonomy): Eukaryota > Metazoa > Chordata > Testudines > Emydidae > Terrapene > Terrapene triunguis. The sequence continues at coordinate 738,939 of NW_020664446.1, read as the reverse complement.
GATGTTAGAGCAGAAGCTACAAACAGAATAGCCAATCACATAGACCTGGCGTATTTTTTTCTGAAAGGCTGCGAAAGAGTTGTGAAGTGCACAGGATTGTTAACCACAGTTAGTGGGAGAGGTGGGATTAGAGAAGGGGTTCTCACAACACATTTTTGGTGGCCTGAGAGTGTGGCCACCAACTCTTGCTGGTGGCTGCTCTGACAATTTTTCCTAAAATACTTAAACTTAAGGAAAAACAAATAATTATGCACATAGACATGTCCAAATCATTGTCATTTAGTTATGTATGTGTTGCAATAATAAAAATAAAGTACAGCTGTTTCTATTCTTTACTGGACCTAAACAGACGAGAAACACAAATAAGGTGCTTTGCACGTTCTTGTCTTTTGTATTGTTTTATCTTTTGCTTTTTTGGTTGCCTTTTTTTTTTTTTTTAAGACTTGCTGGCTAGTAAGTCTGCTGCTGTGAGAGGTGATACTTGTATGTTAATATCACTTTTCACAGCCTCCCAGCTAGCTACAGACCTTACAGTGGCATAGCTGCACTGCTGTAAGGTCTCCCATGTAGCTGCTCTCGTTCGCATAATTAACCCATCCCTAACGAGCGGCAGTGGCTATGCTGGCAGGAGAGCGCCTCCTGCCGACATACCGCTGTCCACACGTCTGTCTGTGAAACTTTTGTTCACAGCCCTGACTGACAAAAGTGTAGTGTAGACACAGCCTTAGTCTGCTGTGAAAAGTGATATTAACAAACATACAAATATCACTTTTCACAGCAGACTTACTCAGCCCTGGCATGCCAGGGTACAAATTAAGCCCTGAATGGTGAGGTGGGTAGGGAGGCAGCGGGGCCAGGGGTGATAGGAGGAATGGATGGAGGCCTAGGGGTGGCAGCGGGGGCCAGAGCCCACTGTCACAAGGACAGGGGCTGGAGCCCACCGCTGTGCAGCTAGGGGATAGAGCTCGAAGCCCTGAGCCCGCAGACCCCAGAGCCCGAAGTCCTATGGCTGGAACCTGCCACCCACCACCCTAGGGCGGGAGCCTGGCCCCACCACCATTGGGAAGGTGGGGAACTCGCTGGTTGCTTGCTCCTCCAGTGCTTGTGTCTCCACAACCCCTGCTGGAGGCCCCAAGGGAAAGGCCGCTGCTTCTCTCCCCCCCACCCTCAATCACCACCCAGGAGGCTGTGGCCGCAAGAAAAGCCGCTGGTGGCTGCATGCAGCCACAGTGGCCACGTTTGAGAAACACGGGATTAGAGCTTGCAGCTCAGGGCATCTTCCTCTAAGTTAAAGGGTATTTTGTAGGGAAGGGTTCCTTCCCCACCACTGAAAAGCAGGGTTTTGGCTGTGCCAAAGCTCTGGAAGGCAGGACAGTCCCTACTCAGTTCTGATGGCAACCCTACCCGGAGCCCAGATTTGTTACCCTTCCAGACAGGCTGGCAGAGGCACATCGGAGGAGGTAAGCGGTTGTCACAGCTGCAACAGGGAGAAGCTGTCTGAAGTTACAACGGCAGCTCGAAGTACAAGTTGCATTGGGTTTGGGTTGTGTGCGTGGTTCAAATACTCAGAAACCCAGGGTGATGGGGGGGCACTTTGATAGAAAAAAAGTCCTTTCTCTCGGGCTGCTGAGCATCCAAAGGGCAGGAACGGTCAGTCACTTCCCACCTGGGGCCACAGGAACATCTCTACACAAGAGCGGGATTGTTATTTTCCCCACACTTAACCCCAGGAGTGCGGTGTCCCACTGTGCGGGCAGGGAAAACACTAATCAAGGTCTTGCTCCTACAGGCGAGAGATGGTTACTGCTACAATTAACTAGCTGGGAGGGGCTCAAATCCAAGGGCCAGAGAGGTAGACACAGTAACACCCCACCTCCCCAGACACAGGCAGGGGATGGGCTAGCGAAGAAAAGGGCTGCTCAGATCATCCAGAGCCAGACCCCCTTACTCTCACTGGTGAGCAGTCACGTGCGTCACCCCCCTGAACTGCACCACATACGAAGTAAGGGTATCCAGATCTGACCCTTAAGTGAGAAGGACAGAAAATGTCACTTTAACCCCCCAACACAGACAAAACCAAAACCCTTAGGACACTGACTATTGTAGAGTCTGCTTCAGCTCAGTACCTATGGGCCTCATTCATGCTATAAAAACACAACAGCCTGAAAACAATACTGCCCAGTACAAACATTTCAGGTTTAGCTGCTGTCCTCACTTAACACACAGCTCAGTTGGGACCTGAACTCAAGTTCACTTTAAATCTCTCTGCGGCTGTCTGCTCCCACAGCTCCTTTTGGGGGGTGCTTGGGCATCATTTCCTGGAATGCTGGTACTTCAAAGGGGACAGGCGGGGGCTAGGACACAGCATCATGTTTGCATTTTGTGTTATGGGGCTGATATGGGATGCACCTGGGAACTCATTAACTCACATGTGCAAATGAATTTGCTGCTCTGTCCCAGCCTCTCGAGAGCATGACTCTGCAATGCACAGGCACCACACAACTTGTTGCAATTAGCACATTCTACTCAGGAGAGGTCCAAGCCTGAAACAGCTGGTGTTGTTTCTGGTTAAGATTCAGAGGCAGGTATCTTAAGGGAAAGCCTGCAAAGTGCTTGCTGCTTAATATCTGAACAAGCCAGTGCAATTAGCTCCTCAGTTTATGGGCAAATTTCACACACAAATATTTTACTCAATCTCTCCCTCTTTAGACTTTCATACCCTTCCCATCTTCATGGTAGGTGAGCACCTGTGGCTCAATATTTCTCTTTGCAAAGCATTCAGATTGAGAGACAAACTGACAGCAAATGCCAGCCATTTCAAATGAGGTTGAAATTCAGATCTCTACTGGCTCTCCTGCCCAAACATTGTGTGCTGTAGGGATATACCCAGGAGGAACTGTACTGAAATCTTCAACTCACATCACACTGTTCAGTACTCAGTCTTTAGCTGGTAATACCTGGTAAAGTAGGTTACTCCGGGGTGTAATGAGCTACAAATCTCTTCATCTTTAGGTTCCTGATTAAAGCTAGTCAGGAAACAAGGGAAGCAAAAACTGCAAAAACTTTCTAAAAATGTGTTTCTGTTTTGCAGTTGAAATTTTGTTTTTGGCTACATTTTCTAACCAGCTCAATTACTGGTTCGAAACTAACCCCAAGTCAATCCTCAGGAGTCATGCCCAGCCATTTGGGAGTCTCTGTGAAATAAGCTGGTGGCCTCAATTCCCAGCAAAATGTACATGTCACAAAATTCACCACTACCTTTGGCAGTTTCAGCACAGGTGTTGAAAACAGGAGGAGCACGAGGCCTGAACTTCCCTCTCACTTCTATGGGTGAGTCCTTCCAGCACATGGCAGAAGCGCTCTGATGGGGCAATGGCTCTGGATGGCGTGTCCCTGTTCTATGGAGAGAGGACTCCAGGCACCAGGCCTGTCAATTCAGGGTGTTTCAGGGGCACAAAAGCCCATTTCTAAACACTGAACAATGCCAGGATGGCAGCAAGTTGGCCTAGATCCACCCCAAGGAATGAGAGCTCCTTTCTGTTAATCACCTCCTTCACCACTCAGGTGCCTTTCCGTCACTGTTTTATAAATAAGCACTGATTAGTCCACCATAAAATGTAATGGGCTCTATGTACATTTTAAGGGCTGTTTTCCAGTTACATTAGCCCCAACAGACGGTCCCTGGTCCATTAACTCTGAAACTGTGCAATAGATTTTCTCAGATATAAAAACAAATAATGCTCCCCAGGCTGAGACACTGCAGCCATGTTTCACTGCCAAGCAAACTCTCGGGGTGCAGCCAGGAATCCCACAGGGGAAGTGCTCCCCTCAAAGTTAGCTGTGGGTAGAGGTGACTGTTCCTGGATTCCTAAGAGGAAAAGTCCAATGTAGAGTCACAACAGCAGCAGCAGAGACCGATGCAGGGACATGCTGAAAGGAAAGTGAATGTGCACCGCAAGTGCCTGGAGAAGAAACCAGAGTGCACAATGTATTGTTCAGCTGCAATGCTGCGAAGACCGAACCCTGAGCAGTGATGGTTCTGTGACAAAGTGGGAATGTTCCGTAATATTTCAATGCTTGTGTGCCTCGGTTTCCCCCTACATTTTGCATTGCTAGCCAATGGAAGGAAAAGAAATTAGTTTGCTCTCAGGGCAGGCTAAAGCCACGTCTACACGTACAGCACTGCTGCAGTGAAGATGGGAGAGAGCTGGCATAACAAAACCACCTCTGCAATGTGGGCAGGCGAAGCTCTCCTGCCGACATAGTGCTGTGCACACTCGCGCTTATGCTGGTGTAACTTATGTCGCTCGGGGGGGGGGGGGGGGGAGGAGATATTCACACCAATGAGCAATGTGTGGTTATGTAAACATAGGCTAAGAGGCATATGTCTGTGCATCACCCTCCCTGTCTAGGTGGAATGAACAGTGATTAAGGAACTGGCTCAGATCAGCAAGGGGTCCCCCAGAGACAACGCAAGCTCCAAGGCAAGTGATTCGTGGATTGACACTCTCAGTAGGAAGCTGAGCAGACTCTAGCTCAAAAACAAAGACTGGAAGGTGTGAGGGGATAAGTGTGAGCTCTGGAAGAAGCCTGGGAGCTCTCTCACCTGGGACCTGATTAGGGAACGAAGTCAGAGAGAGAGTTCACTCCAGCTTGGCTGGGCTCTGGGCTAACCAGAATAGATTATGCTGTAACCTTCAGCTCCCAGAGGGACTTCCTATGCTGTCTTCCAGCTGGCCAATAAACCCAACTGTTCTGAAGATGCTGCTTGAGTGGTCCAGTAAAGGCTGGGTGAGGTGCATTATTAGTTGCTGAAGAACGTACAGATCTCTGCGGGACTCGCTGAACGGAGCTCACGGTGTGAACCAGGAGTGCTGAAGGCCCAGAGGTTGAGTCTCAGGAAGCGATGAGGCTGCGTGGCCTACCCGAAGAAAGAGTGAGACCCCTTGCGGCCAGAACATTGAAGTTCCTCCAAGAGTCTGTTCCAAAGCTGGGGGTAGAGCTGGATCTGTGACAGCTTCCCATACATAATCCTGCAGGGACTCCATTCAGCAATCCACTCCTGACTGGCTGGAGTGGCCAAGCCAGTCTGTTCAGTCTGCTTGTCCGTAACCACACAGTAGGGGGGCGGGGGAGAGGGGAGTCTAGAAGCAAGTCCCTCAGGTGACCACTTTCCAGGCAAGAGAGAAAAGAAACATACAAGGACCGAGGCCTACAGTACCTGATCTGAACACCCTGCTTCTCCTGCCTAAGCCCCACACTACTCCAACAAGGACTGGGGCCAGTTCCACTGGGCCCAAATTAAGTTTGACGAGGGCCAGGGCTATTATAGTTCTGGGGGGGACCTCTGTGCCTATTCAGATCCTTCTCTTTACTGTTTTACTACCACCCATGCCGATGTCAAACACTATGCTGTTAAAATTACCTTGGTTATTAGTTCGGTTTTTAAATGTGATGCACCAACTCTAAAGCTGAATGGCAGTTAAAACAAACAAAACGATTTTGAATTTCAGCACATAACTGGTCGTAATAAAAACAGTAACGCTATGGCTTTAATTACCTAGAGCAGTGGTATTCAATTACATTTTCTGGTGGGCCAAAAGGCTCTCTCTAGGGCCAAAGGGTTCTGAGGCTGTTTGTTCTCTCCAGCAGCCTGCAGTGGCAAACTCGCAAGTGTGGTGTGCCAGACCGTATTTCTGAATCTTAAAAATCAAAGGTTACGTGTGCTGATAGACAATATTCCAATGAAATCTTGCAAATAAGTAATAATACAAATACACTGAAATGCTATTAAAACAGGATATTATTCATATTAAGTCTTAAAAGTATGAAATTAAAATTAGAAGTTAAACGCAAAGAAATGAACAGACATCTCATTTCTCTTTCTTAATGCCTGAAATTTTGACAATCACTCACCCTGTCTGTTTTTCCCAGAAAAGTACTGTGCAATGAGCAATCAAACTAACTAATGAAAGCCCATCAATTACTGATCCCCTTATGTTGCATAAACATCGGATTAAGTGCCTGATTAAAAGTGTAGCGCTATAAGTGGAAATGTATCAACACCGTCTAGCCCCAAGGGGTTTAAATGTAAATGGAAAAAATTCTAAATGAAATAAATGGCATGATGGTAAGCAGAGGGCAAATGGAGAGCATCTGCCCAGCCCCCATCAGTTCTACCCCCTCAGCCCCACATCTGCCCAGATCCCTATCCCCCCCATCAGCTGTGCCCCCCGGCTGACCTCCACTCCCGCTGGGTTCCTTCACCACCCATCCTCCCAGGCTGGGAGGGGGGGAGCAACTGCAGCAGGGCTCCCCCAGACCCTTCCAGGGAGGGGGGCAGCTCCTGGGGCTCTTCACTCCCTCCTCCTTCCCAGGTGGGGTGTTAGGGAGAGGGGGAGCTGCAGAGCTCTGTCTTCTCCCCCAGCCCCTCCCTTCCTGTGAGAACAGACAGAGCTCCCTGGGCAGCTCTGATTGGCTGCTCCGCTCAGGTGGCCTGGCAGAGCAGCTGGCCCAGCCCCCCCAAGCCAATTGAAGAGCCATGCAACAAACTATACATGTTTTTTTTGGGGGGGGGGCCTCAAAATCCAAGGCGCTAGGCTGCAACCCCTAAAGCCCCTGCATTAATCTAGTCCCCTCCCTGGCTACCTTTTCACCTGCCTTGCTGCCCTGGCTACCAGGAACAATCACCAAAATCTACCTGTGAAGTCTCCACCCTCAACTCCTTCAAGTTACTGCTAAGAATTCTCCTTCCACGCTGGCTACAAACAGGAGTGTGTCTGCCCTTAATTAAAACAAAACACGAAGCTCTGAACCCAAGGCCCAGACATGCTGAAGGCACCACTCCCCCGCCTCTGGAATGTTATTTCCTCCCTTGCATTGCAGGCTGCTTGGGGCAGGATCCCATCTAGTTCTCTGTGAAATTCCTAGAACACCTGTGAGTGTGATAAAACACAGGACAGACACAGAGACACTCCTAGATCCCTGGGGGAGAACGACCCACCCAATGGAGGGGGTATCACTATTTATCCCTTCTATTAGGGTAGTGCCTAGAGCCCCAAGCAGGATGGTGGCACCATGGTGCTAGGCGCTGTACAAACCCCATGCAGAAAGACAGTCCCTGCCTCTAGGAGCTCTCCATCTAAATTAATGCCACGTGAATTTAACCCTATGTCCAGGGGCAAAAACCCTCATAAACATCTTGTCCCATTTACACTCACACCCCCTGTGGGAGGAACTCGCCCCACTCCTCTTGGATTCAGCCTGGATCCAAGAACCCCAAGCCCTGAAATGACCTTCTAGGCATTTAACTGAAACGCTGTTTGAGATGTTCCAGGCATGGCCACGTGTCCCCTCTGCAAAAGAAAGGGAAGCGCAGCAGCTGAGCCAGCACTCACCACAATACCAAGAACACCAGGCTGCCGGGCAGCCTCAGCCTAGCTGAGTCCCGGGGGCAGGTCCTGGCTCTTCTCTTGGGACATCGCTGTCACCAGGGGCTTAAGGCAAAGAGGCTGGCATGGCCTTAACAGCTGTAGCATCACAAGTCCCTCTTTCCTAATACCTTGTTCCTATTAACTCATCCTCTCCACCCTTTTCGCTTCACCCCACCCCAGACCAATAATAGATTTTAAAACACACAAAAGCACATACAGAGAAAAATGGACAAACGCAGATAACTTAGAAAAAAAGAGGTAACTAACATGACACTTGCCACACGCTCTCTGATTGCTCTGATCACAGGCTGCCTCCCAGACTTACACCCTTTGTCTATGTTGCTTATTTAGACTGTAAGCTCCTCGGGGTACAGGACATCTCTTCTTATGTGTTTCTTCAGTGCCTAGCACAATGGGGCCCTGATTCGGAGGGCAGTCTCTAGGTGCTACTACAATGCAAATAGTTCCTGCATTCTTGATAAGAGTGGCATAGTGATGCTGTGGAAAGATAACATGGCTACTAGGACTCGGTGAGGTGGGGTAGAGCTTTGCAGAGGCAGCAGGATTTCATTTCAGAGAACTGGATTCCTCTAGTGAAGCTCTCAGCGCAACCTCCACACAAAAAGATCCTCTCTAATACAATGACAGTTACTAGCTTCTGGTCATGAAGTTTCCACACAGAGATCTTAGGAACAAATAAGAAAGTTTTGCTTCTAGGCAGGAAATCCCCCTTAGCACACCTTTCTGGTTTACACTGCTCTCTGATAGACACCACATGTGTCCCCTCCTTCCCTCACCCACATTTGCAATGGTTCTGTTCCACATTTAAGTGATGAAAAGTTAAGACCTGTGGTTACAACTTCTATGAGAAACTTCATTTTGAAAGGCTGCTACATTTCAACTTTATTGCCATGAGGAAAACTGAAGAAACAAAAGCCTTCAGTCATTCCATCATGAAAACCCCTAGTGAAGACATTTAATAAGTGGAAGTTCTCTGCCGCAAGTTGTTGAAATATTGACCTTTGGGCTGAAGCAGCAACATTTATTTCTACAAATGTTTTGTATGAACCATCCACCGTTTATGCCGTACAGTTAGTTTCTCCCATAGATTTTTGACTACAGCTGGCTGGGCCAGCATTTTTTCTTCAATCTGCACCTCCACGGACTGAGATTAAGACAAACTCTTCCCTTGAGATTTGTTAGGGTAGCACAAGATCAGGACTGCTTTATCTAGCGAAACACCAAGATAAAAGAAATACCCAGAATGACCCACCTGCCTGTATGGAGCAGAATACAAGCCTGTTGATCTGAGTGCAAATCAGATCAGGCATAGAGAGAGAGGAAAAAAACTGGCAAATATGTCTGCTTTTTCCATTCAGTGCTTCACTGTTTGACTAGCACTCTGCAAATTATTGTCTTTTCTACTGATCTACCACTGGGATCTGTCTTTCTAAATTAATTGGCTTCCTAAATCTTCAGCTAATGGCTCTTTTAAGTCACAGCTAGAAAAGGTCTATTTTAAAAAACAGACAAAAATATTGTTACTTTTTTTCTTATTTGTAGTCGTTATATTCCGCTTTCTTATTTAAATAATGCAGGATAGAGCTTTGCCACTACTGTTTCCTGAAGTTTCTTTGCCTGAATTAATGCTGTCCAAAGGGAAGGAAAAATGCTTATACAAATATTTCAAGGGAGAAAAAAATTCTAAAGAAAAAGCCAGAACCACTAATACAAAAGCAAAGTGATGCAATTTGTAATTTTTATTTTTATTTTAAATTTTAAGGTACTGAAATGCTTTTTATTATCTGTTTTTAATGAGGAAAAGTAAATAAATGTGGACAATTGAAAATTTTTAAAACCCCTTAAAAACAACTATTATTAATAAAACTTTACCTGGCCACTCTTGCTAGAAGAACAGGAGTACTTGTGGCACCTTAGAGACTAACAAATTTATTTCAGCATAAGCTTTCGTGGGCTACAGCTCACTTCTTCAGATGCATAGAGTGGAACACACACACTCTTGCTAGAGTGAGTGATTTCATTGGCATTAATAGGGTTTCTCACATGAGGAAGGGCTGCAAGATCTGGCCCGAAAGCAGGTAAGATTTGAACCTAGGCAACATACAGGCAACACGTGGAATTGGCTAACATCCCAAAACACTGATGATTATTTATAAAAGTCACATACAATTGGGGAGGAACCAAAGGGTTGGGGGAAGAGAGAAAAAGGCAAACATCGGACCTTTTAAAAAAGGAAACAAAAGTAACCCTACAATTACCTCTCCGTGCTAGCTTCACACCAGTTAAAGAATGGAAAATGTAGTGGGGGTGGGGTGAGGGAAATATGTAAAAATCTGAAGAATAAGTGAACCAAGGTCAGTAAGCAGCCTGCCTTTATAGAAGACAAATCATGTCAGACGAATGTGACTGGTTTTTAGTGCTGTATTACACAGTAGATAAAAGGAATGAAGTCAATGTAATAAATGTAATACCTTAATTGTAGTAACGCTTAATTAATACCTCAATTGTAGTACAGCACTAAATCCTTCTCTGGCATAACTGCTAGAAACAATTGAGATAAACCAGCGATAAATCTGGTCCAATGGCTTAGAACCATCTCGGTAAACAGAATTAAATTCAAATAGGTTGGAACTCTCAAGCGGACTGAAAAACGCAGCGCTAAACAAAAGGAAATAATAAACAGCAAGAGATGGGGCTGGCGAAGGTGCCTCGCAGTGTTGAGTCTGGTCTCATTTAACATTTTCATTAATTATCTGGAAGTGGAGTAAACAGCACACTCATTGCGCTGGCAGAGGATGTGAAATTGGGAGGCGTGTGAACGCCAGCGCGGGGAGAGAAATAAGGCGAAGAGGCCAGAAATGTTAGAAATGTGGGAAGGAAACGGCAGAGCCGGGTGAAAAATGGAGGCCGGGCGACTTAGCAGAAAATCGAACTGGATTTTTTTTTTCTGCTTTCTTTGGTAAAAAAAAATAAAGATTTTTTCCAACTGGCTCCATGGCTGGCAAGCTACAGGCAGGACACGGCGAAGAGACCGGGACGGAGAGATTTGCCCCGTTGCTCATGACGGTTTTGACCCGCTCTCTAAAACCAGAGCATGAGATTCGCCCTCGCTGCGTGCAGAGCGACCCCGGCCCGGCCCGGCCAGGGGAGCCGGGAAGGCATCGCGGGGCCGGGGGCGGCGGCTGCCCGCAGCCGGGGTAGCCCCGCGGGAGCCCGACGCGGGTGTAGTTTGGTGGCGGTGCAGAGGCCGAGAAGTCGCGGCGCCGAGAGACCGCTGGATGGGTGTGAGCCGGACGGAACCAGCGCCCGAACCGCCCCCGCCCCCGTGCCGGGAACAGCCCCCCGGGGTGCGGGGAACCGGAGACTGGCGAGGGCAGTGTCCGGGCTGCAGACGGGCGCGGGGAAGGATGCTCAGGGCTGAATCTGCCTCTCTGGGCTCCGGTCTGCGGCGGGAGGGAACCGCATCCTCCGGCCGCTCCACGGGGAATCAGCAGGGACAGAGCCAAGCGACCGGAGCCGCCGGATGAACTCCCGCGGGCACAGCCGGACGCTCCTGCCCTGCAGTGCCCGGGGCTCTTTCGGCTGCGTCTGCCGAGCCCCGACACCCCAGCGCCAGCAGCTTCGGCGGGGCCGGGCGGGCGCCGCTGCCTCCGGTCCCGGACAACTTGAAAGCTGCGCCCCGACACCACCCCGATGGGCGCCAGGCCGCACGGGGACGCCTGGGCACTAAACCTCCGGGCTCGGGGCCCCGAGAGGAGCACACGGGCTGCCGGGGAGGAGTGACTCACCCAGCCCGGAGGGCAGCCGGGGCAGCGCGCTGCTTTCACACGCCAAGGGGAGTGAGGCCGAACAGGCCCGGCCGAAGGGCGAGTGTGTGGGAGCGTTACTCCGGGGGGGGGGGTAAACAGGCTCCTACCAGAAAGCGGGTTTTACCCGGGATCCAGAAAGTATCGTCCGAGCCCGCCACCCCCTACACACAGCCCAGAACCGCACACCCCGACCTCCCGCACTACCACAACCACACACCCCAGCCCCCCCTCACCACAACTACACACCCCGAGAACCACACACCCCTGGCCTCCCCGC
>NW_020664446.1:721626-727389 GCF_002925995.2 Terrapene triunguis | reverse complement strand
CACAACTACACACCCCGAGAACCACACACCCCTGGCCTCCCCGCACCCACCACCGCTATCCCCTCAGCACACCCCCAGAACCGCACACACACCTGGCCTCCCTCCGACCCCAACACAGCAGAAATAAGGAGAGTCAAAGCACCGACCAAGCCAAGGGCAAAGGTCCGTTCTCCTGCCCGGCCCGTAACACCCCGCACCGGTCCCTCCCGAGCTCACCCGGGAGTCGGCGGCAAACGCAGCTCACCGTCTCAGCAGGAGCCAGGCTTTGACCCCTCCCCGTCCCGGGGGCCGCTAGCCGCCCTGTGGCCCAGGGCCTGGAGATCTGCAGCGACTCGCCCCCCGCAGAGCCACCTGCCAGACACACGGGCCTGTGCCCCAGGTGCCCTCCCGCCGCCCCACACAGACACCCCGCTTCCTGCCCCGCGTCCCGCTGCCCAGAAGCCGGGGGTCCGGCGCACACCCCGCGGCGCGTCTCACAGCCGGTGCCTCTGGCGCGCACCGCCCCAGCTGTCCGCAGGGACCCGCCGCGCCCTCCCCGCCTCACCGTCCTCGTAGTTCTTGAGGTAATAGTCCGGGCCGGGCCCCCCGCGGCTCTTGGCCGGGTTCTTCAGGTTCTGGAACTGCAGGAAATCGGTTCTCTTCCCCGCGAAGCGCAGAAAGGCGGGAGCCAGGCCCCGGGCCAGGGTCACCAGGCGCCTGGAGCTGGGAAGGAGAGAGCGAGGCGCTGAGGGGGGAGCACCAGGGGGGGCTGGGCCGGGGCTCCCCGGACCCAAACACCTCCTGCGGAGCAGCCCACCCCCGGGGGTCCCGGATCTTGGAGGGTCCCACCAGCCCCGTTTCCTCTTCCGCAGGATGCAAGGCCGAGCCGGTCCCTGCCCAGCGCTGGCCGCAGCCCCCGCTGAAGCCGAAGCTTGGGGCTGCCCCGGGATAACCCGGGGGCAGGATCGGGCCCGAGGCATTCCTGGCCAGGATCTCGGGCTGCTCGTCTCCCCCAGAAGCCCGCGCAGGCCCGGGGACCCCCGATGGGAGAGAACTCCCGCCGGGACACTGCAACCGAGCCCGGGCGAGGCGCTCGCGTCTCATTCGGGCTTTTAAAGACCTTCCAGCGGCCCCGGCCCGGCTGCAAACCCACCTGGGGAGCCCGCTCGGGCCGGCAACCAGCCCCGGAGCGGAGCGGTGGGGAGAGCCGCTACTTCTCTCCCACTGCGCCCGGCCCTGGTCGCCTTAGCCCGGCAACCGGAGCCCGCCTCGGCAAAGATGGGGGCACCCACCCGCTTTCCCGGGAAATGGCCAGCTGGTCCCTCCCCAGGACCCCGGCGGGCCCGACCCTAGCGAGCCTGCACAATTGTGGCTGCCCGTTCCCGGGGGCGCCGCAGCTTCGCTAGCGCACAGGCGGTCCCATCCCTCGGGGAGTGCGCGCCCCGCGTTGTGCAGCTCCCGGCCCGCGGACCCTCCCCTGGGCCCGGCTTGGTGGTTTCCAACCGAACCTTGTCTCCGCGCTTCGCCTCTCCGCCGCTGCCAGTCCCTGGGACGCTGCCCGGGCCCTCCCCGGAGCAAAGGGCAGGCGAGCTACTGTTCCAAGGGAACCCAGAGGCGGACACCGGGGTAGCCTGCGCCCCGGGCCGGGGTCCCGCTGGTGGGGCTGCGCGCCGGAGCCCAGCGTCCAATCCTCCTTTCCCGGAGCGTGCCCCGCCGTGTGTTTGCGTTCCTAATCCTCCGCGTAACCGGGAAATGTAACTGAGCCGAGCCTCGGCGCGCTGGGAGCGGGTCCCGCCAGAGACACCCCGCTCCCCTGCAGACCTCCGGCCCGACTGCCCCCGGGAAGGGAGGGGGCGCTCCCCGGGCGGGGCTGCCTCCTCCAGGCCGCTGCAATGCCACATTGTCCGGGCGAAGCGCGGACTGACATCGGAGGGAGGGTTTTGCCCTCGGTACCAGGAGCTGCCTGCTCGCAATTAGCTGAGCAGCCGACGGGCGAGCGAGCCGGCCCTGCCGCCCCAACCCGAACCCAGCTCCCCGCCCGGCCGGAACCAGGAGCGGTTCGGGGGGGCGTCCCCGCTCGGCTCCCTGTGCTGGCTCGGCACCGCCTGCTGCTTTTCGCGGAGGCTAATTGCTGGGGAGAGGGAAGCCCGACATTTTTTCAGTCATAACTGATAAGTTTCTGAAATGCCTTCTCCATTGCAAACATGTGCATCTTAATGGGAAACACTCAATGCTCCGTCACAACCAGCGCCGGCCGCAGCGCGGAGCCGGCCCAGGGCTCGGGACCATTCGCCTGGCCTCTCTGGGGGCTGCGAGTGGGGAGCGGGGAGGAGAGGGGGGCACGCGAAGCTCCCGCCTTACCTTAAGAAATCGAGCCAGCCATCATGGATGATGGACGGGTCCAGCTGCAAGGAGAGGAAGTTCTCACTGGTTATCCTGACAGGGCTCTTGGTGTTCACATCCAGAAGAATGAGAGTCCGTCCCTTCACTCCTGGAGGTTTCTCTGCGGGGACCGTTCTCCTGTCCCCGGCTTGCGAGGAAAGGGAGAGGTGCGCCATCAGAGCCAGCCAAGGGGCCAGGAGGGCGAGGACCCCCGGGGGGCAGGAGCTGGGATGGGGCATGCTGAGCTGCGGGACCCCGCTAATTACAGCCCTCTTTCGGCAGGGGCTCGCTGGTGGCTAATTGTCCTTATCTAAAGTGTGGGGCTCGCTGCCTTTTTTTGCAATGTTTTGGTGCTGGTGGAGGGGAACTCACGCCCCTGACCAGCCTTTCCAGCAGCCGGTGCCAAGACGCCTTGTTAACCAGCACCGCCCCTTTAAGAGATGGAGACTGCGGACATTTTTAACTTTTTCAAGGTAAGGGAAGTCTCCTGGTTTAACCCTCTCAGCTCAGAGCTCAGGAGTCTAGTCACGAGGCCAAATGTGACCGTGGCGAGTTCGGGAGGCTTTTGTTTCATTTGCATTTGATGGACAAGAACTTGGGGTAAAATGGTCGCTGAGGGAGACCCAGGGCAGTGACCCCTCACCCCACGCAGGGCTGCACTGGCGCTACGAGACTTGCACACGCGTCCTGAATGCATTTGCAGGCTCTTTGGGCCGGGGACTCGGTGTGATGTGCGCGGATGGTCGCATTGCTCTCTCCGGACTGGGTGAGTGCTGCGCTCGCTTTTCCGCCAATCTTCCCTCCCAACTTGTACATGAATTTGCTTCCGCCATCCCTACTGCCTTGTGCATTCAGTCCGAGCCACGGAACTTTACTGGTACAAGGATTTGTGGAAAGTGCATGTCAAAAGTCTTGTGCCCTGGTATTAGTATCTGCATTATAGCAGCCCACACACCAACTGTATCTTTGCAGGCTCACAAGTATCCATGCCAGAAGTGCAGGCACAACTGTGCCGCCAAGGAACAGAAACAAATACTATCTGATCGATCACGACAAATCAACACCAGGCAATTAATAAATAATGAGTATAATGAGGGGGTCAAACACACACCGAAAATTAATAATTTCAACTGATAAATAAATGGCCGGGGGTCTCCAGGGCTCCTGAGCTGGAAACAAGGCTGAATTAATCTCGTTATTCATTTGGAATGATGAACTCGCGGGGATTCTCAGATGCATCGATTCTAACCACTGAGATCATCTAGTCTGTCCTCCTACATAACACAGGCCAAAGAATGTCACCCACTGCTTCCTGCATGAAGCCCAATCATTCACGGTTAAACTAGAAGATACTAACAGAGGGTCCCGTGGCACCTTTAAGACTAACAGAAGTATTGGGAGCATAAGCTTTCGTGGGTAAGAACCTCACAGATGCATCTGAAGAAGTGAGGTTCTTACCCACGAAACTTATGCTCCCAATACTTCTGTTAGTCTTAAAGGTGCCACAGGACCCTCTGTTGCTTTTTACAGATTCAGACTAACACGGCTACCCCTCTGATACTAGAAGATACTGTAGCTTTTAGGGAGACTTGCCCAGTGGCAGAGAGGGTGGAAAGACCCCAAGTGATGAAGTTACCGCATGGCAAATTTAGCAAAGAAAGGCCAGAGATGAAAAATAGGCTGGGCTGAAACACCCCAGTCCCCGACCCAGGGGAGGTTGCCTGGCCCAGCATCTCCCATATTCTGAAGGACCCTTTTGATTTGCTTCTGGCAGCCTCATGTTTGGGAAATATGCCCCAGTCCTGCAATCCCTGCTTCTGAGAAATGTTCACTCTTCAATGAAGAAAAATCCGCCCTGGTTGTGCTGAGCACTCAGAGACAGACAGGAAGAAAGATCTGTACCCTGTTCACAGTCTAAAGAGATCAGAGGAGAAAGAGGGGGGACACGCAAATAGACACAATGTGTATAGACAGAGTTACTTTCTGTATAAAATAGCTATACATCTATAAAGTAGGGACCAGCTGTCTCCCTGGAGCCTTCCTGCCACCAATGGCTGGTTGGTTTCTCACATGTCTGGTGGCAGATCGAGCTAGCTATGGATTTAGACTAACCCATACCCACAGCAGAGAGGAGGAGTAAACCCTAGAAGCACATGGGTGAATACAGAGTGTAGACGCAATCCAACCTGTTACCTGGGGCTCCCTCCAGTCTTTAGCTCAACAACCTACTAATATGTGAGAAAACTACAAACTGGCCTCACTTGGATTTACTGTGTGTTACTATGTTGGCGAACTGGAGCTGAGACTAATAGAATTAACTCTGTTGTCTGGACAAGGCCTAAATAAATAAGGAGATATCCCTATCTCATAGAACTGGAAGGGATCCCGAACGGCCATTGAGTGCAGCCCCCTGCCTTCACTAGCAGGACCAAGTACTGATTTTGCCCCAAATCCCTAAGTGGCCCCCTCAAGGATTGAACTCACAACCCTGGGTTTAGCAGGCCAAGGCTCAAACTTCATAGGGGCTAGTCTCTCCTACCAGAAAGGTGTGTTTACATGGGGACAGTGTTATTTTCCCAACAGTCCTGGTGAGAGGAGGCCGGGGTAGTTTTAAACCCCAGTGGAGTTAGTGGCCCTCACCTACACACATACACACGCACACTTTGACTAGCTATTGCCAGGTAAAACCTATCCCTACAGGCAGCTAGCACTATCGACTTGGGTAGGGGTAGGTTTTTGTTCGGGTTGTGTGATCTAATTTTGTGGGGTTGTTTTGTTTTTGTGGGGCGGGAGGAGGGCGCTAGAAGCTGGCTGAGCTGAGTAGAGCTGGGAATTGGTTCCCTGTTGTACTGTCACTTTCTGCGCCTCTCCCGGTGCCTGGCCACAGAGTTCTCGGGCAGGGCCTACGGCCACTCTTCAAACTACCGATTTATTCGTTCTGAACGAGCCAGGTCTTGTTGGCAGCGCCAGCTGCCTCCTTGTAGCGGTGCGGAGAGAGGCGCCAAATGCAGGGAGCTGCGCACTACCCAGAGCCCCACAGAGGCCCGGAGAGCTGCGGGCACTTCTCACCGCCTCAGGAACAGGCGGTCTGGGGGTCAAAGCACTTGGGGTCTGAGCGGGCTAGAGGCTAAGGCCGGGGATCAATCACTGCATTACCCTGTGCCGGACACAGACTGGCCTGCCCCGCCCTGCCCTGCCAGAACTGCTCCTGCCCCACGGGTCGCCTGGCTGCCGAGGGCAGCGGGAAGGGATGGTACATCCACCGCTCTGCCCGCTGCATGGAAACCCCACCGGCGTCCGATTCATTCCCCCCGCCGCACCGGGCCGCACTCCCGCCTCCTGCGGGGCTGGTGTCCGAGTCTGCCCCTGCTGCCGGGGAGAGGCGCCCAGGCTGGGGGGGGG
>NW_020664446.1:709979-721616 GCF_002925995.2 Terrapene triunguis | reverse complement strand
GGGGTGACCCACGCGCCGCAGAAATAAAGGCCGCAGCCTGAGCGCTAAAGGGGGAACTGATCCTCCTCCCACCGAGGCGTCGGTGGGGGCAGGATCCGGACCCCCGAGCCCATCTCCGGCCCCAGCTCCGGGCGGGACAGCGGAGCGGACCCGGGGCCTGTAGCCCCACCCCGCACAATGAACGGCTCCCACCCTCCCGGGGCGGGGGGCAAGAACCGCGTTGCAAGGGGGGGTCTCCCCCTGGAACCCGCCCGAGCGGGGACTGCGGCTCCGGCTGCTCTGACAGCGCCGCGCCCTACCCCGGGGAGCGCAGGGGCCACCTCCCCGTCGGCCAGCGGAGCCGTCCCTGCCCTCAAGGCACCCGCGTCCCCCTGGGCCGCTCGCCTCTCTGCGCCACCGCCCCAGGGCCCCATCCCTGCTCAGTGGAGCACTGGGGCCCTGTCCAGGCCGCCCTCGCCCTCCCTGGCTCCCAAGGCAACTCCGGGATGGGATCAGGGCGCAATGCCGCGTGGATTCCCGTGGCCCCGGAGCGCACCGGCGGCGCTGCCCGCCTCGGCCCCGCGCTACAGCCAAGGGGGCCCTGCCCAAGCGCAGCCGCGGAGCGTAACGGGGCAAGGGCCGGCCTGGCCGCGGGCCTGACCCCGCGGCGGAGAGTTCGCTTCACCCGG
Organism: Terrapene triunguis; assembly: GCF_002925995.2. Classification (NCBI taxonomy): domain Eukaryota; kingdom Metazoa; phylum Chordata; order Testudines; family Emydidae; genus Terrapene; species Terrapene triunguis. Next base: position 720,948 of record NW_020664446.1, on the reverse strand, counting down.
CCCGGCTCTGCTAGGCAGGGCAGGGCGCGGCGGGCCCCAATCCGCACCTCGCCGCCTGGCGCCCCGCACCGCTCCCCGTGCTCGGGGCAGGCTAACAGCGCAGCAGCTGCCTCGCAGCCGCGGGCCCTGGCGCAGGGGGACATGGCAGGGTCGGGGCGAGCCGGAGCGGCGCTTTACTGCCCCCGGGGCTCCCAGCGCCTCCTCGGTCTCCTTTGGCCGCTTCTCCCTTTGCACCGTTACTGGTCTGTGCCGCGGGGAGCGCGTTGCCACCTCGTTCCTGCTGGGAGAGGGGACCCAGAGGGCCCGGCTGGAGCCCCCTGCCCGGCGCGCCCCAGGGCAGGAGGGGATCCCGCTCAGCCCCGGGGAGGGAGGGTAGCCCGGCCTGCCTGGAGAATCCAGCCCTGCCTGTAACAATACAACGGCCTCCTGCCCCCCCGGCCTGCTCAGCGCACACAGACACAGCGCCTGCTCTGCCCTCGCCCAGCAGCGCTCCGGAAATAACCTTCAGATGCGCAGGCACCGTTAGACATGGGAGAGACTCCCACTGACTTCAGCGGGGGCAGGGTGTGACCCACAGAGCTGATCTTGGGGAGGGTTCCCAGGCAGAGGGGCCAAACAGCAGTGCTGGGCCCTGGCCCAGCTCCCAGCGACACAAGGACACCCCCTTGCGGCTCCTGCCCAGAACCATTCCCCAGGAAGCAGATGGATGGACAGACAGATCTCCCGAGCCAGGCCTCCCGGGATGGGCAGCCCCAACAAAACCCACTGGGAACAAAAGGCCACAGGTAGAACAAGGTGCAGCCCCCGGGGAAGCAGCTGTGCTGACCTGGCGTCTCTCCCCAGGGCACTGCAGAGCAAACAGGTGAGCTGGGGCCAGGAGCTGAGCCATCACCAGTGAAATATCTACCCCTCGGAGGGCTCCTGAGCTGAGCTGGGTGAGCATGCAGGTGTTTCCAGCAGTCTAGTGCCCTCAGTGAGGCTGGGATTTCATCCAGATCAGCGGGAGACTAGGGCCCTTTGCACATGAGATTCTTTTTTAAAACCCCAAACAAGCAGCTATTGTTAGCTTAATGAGGTGCTGTGCAAGGAAGTGAGGGGGCTAGGGAGAGGCGAGGGAATCAAAGGCAGAAAGCTCCACCGGGACCAGAGGGAATTTTTAAAATTTTGCTTTAGCAAGAGCCTATTAGGCTCATAGGATCAGGTCTTGCAACTGAAGACCCCTGCTCCCACTGCAAGCCCCATTGGGGCCAGCAGGATCTGGGCCTAGGTGCCTCTTTGTGCTTTTCAACTGGGTTTTTTTTCTTCAAGCAGTTCCCCAGACAGCAGGGCCTCACACTCCCTGCATGACTGGGCATCAGGAGCAGGGGGACTGTTAGTTCTGGCAGGGGTGGTTTGGGAACCATGTGTTCAGCCCAGGCTGCTGTCCCCTGGGCCCACCAATATAGTTTCCATTTAGTCTCCAGGTTTGTTTAGGCAGCGCTTTGTGTTTACTTTCTGATAAATGGAAGGAGTTGTGTTTGTGGCCGGCTGAATAGGAAATCAAATCACTTTGGACGCCTCCTCAGCGCCTGGCAGAATGCATTCCCTCAGCCAGGGGGCCGCTCAAGTTAATCAGATCTGAACACAAGACCCTCCTAGTTCAACATTTGTTATTCCTCCTAAGAGAAACTGGAGTTAAATTTGCCACATTTAAAACCAGATCCTTACCTGTATTACAGAGAAGGTTGCAATTGAAGGAGAGTTCCATCTCCAATTTCATTTTGCAGTTCACTCCCCCTGTTCAATAAAGAGAGATTAGTCAAATTCACTTTGGTTTCTAGTAAATTTCACTTTCGGTTCATATGCTGAGTTAATTGGAACAAACACTCTACACAGGGAAGCCTCATTCAAAACACACACGCTGTTCATTGACATTTAAAAACTGCACAAACCTATTTCCATTAATATTCAGTTTGCAGTTTTACAAATGCACAGAACTTCACTTTTGGGCCCAAACTCCCTGGTGGGTTCCCTTCAAACGCTTTCAACATAACAATACATGGAAATTATTCCTATAAATCAAACTTTAAATATTAGCTAGTGTGAATGATCTGGCCATGACAGTCACCCTCAGAGCCCCTGGCCCACTGTCAGAAGATGTTTAATAAACTGCTCCAAAAGCAAATGTCCCCAGAGTGGCCATGAATCGTACCTGTCCAGACAAGAGTGAAACATGGAGACACCAATGCACATTTCATGCCAAACGAGGGCCTGATCCAAAGCCCACTGACGTCAATGGGAATCACTAGCAGCCTTTTCTTTTCATTGCTATAATATTCTTGATCTTATTCTCTCTGGGTGAGAATACTCTGCAGTGAACTGCTGGCTTCACTCATGCACACAGTCCTTAGTCACACACTAGCTGCAAGTCAGGTAAGCAGGCTCATGTCCCCTTGTCTCCAATAGTCCAGGGCAATCCAAGAGCAGCGAGTGGGCCCATTGCCCAGTGCCACAACTGGGGTCTGTTAACAAATGGCAGATAATAGCAAACTCAGATACTGCCGCCTTTGGGGCGTGTCGGCTCAGGAACAGTCAGCACAGCTTTGGTTTGTGGGGCGATGAGGTTTACACAAAGCAGATGATGTAAGAAAATGCTGCACAGTATAAAATAACTGTTAGAGGCACATGGGCTCCGGCCCCACCGGAGTCTGGAGAGCAGCGCAGCCTCCCCTTTGATAAAGCTGCTCTCATATCCCGGCTCTGCCTCAGATACTGTTTCAAACATGTTGATGAAGCCATTTGGCTAGTTTAAGATAAACAGAGAATTCTGCAAAATGTGTCTCTTCTTATTTCTTGTCTCAGTTCTATAAAAGCCAGGCTGGGGGAGTCCAGGGGAAACAGGGCTGGGGACGTGGCTCCAGAGGATACAGGATCTCTCACATCACACACAGACCAGCATTTCACTGGGTTCCTTAGTGAAACCAAGTTAAAATTAATTGCAGCAGTGTGTACTGAAAGAAATCTCTCTGAGCAGAACCTGATCACGCAGCAAATAGTTCACCAAAGCCAAGAGGGAACAAAAGAAGCAGCTTGAAGGAGATGTTCTTGACCAGACAACAGCTTTTCTAAGTACCATCACCTCAACATTGCCACCATGGGTTGGGAAACAAGAGCCCATAACTTATCTCTACCAGGGCAGCCAGCACAACAAGGACAGGTCCAATTCCCCAGCTGGCAGCTTTCACTCTCACTGCCTCATCTTTAGAGGCTCTTTTGCTCTTCCGAAACTTCTCTGTAGCAGGGAGATTACTTTTCATGGCATTTCTCAAAGAACCTATTACTCTAGTATTCTGGAGCAGGGGACCCCTCTTTCCTTTGGTCTGAATCCTGGAGCTAGCTGCAGGAGGGTGCAGCGTCCACAGCTGCACCAGTTGAAAGACAAGGGCCTGGTTTCTACAATAGGTGAGGTCACAGCATTGTGCAACATGTACTTATAACAATTAGAGATGGAAATTACCTGTCACTCCATTAAATATGAGCAGGAAATTTAAAAAACGGGATTAGCCATGGAACAATTCAGCTAATACATGTGAGGAAAAATAACTCAAAACATTCCAAGGGAGAAAGGAACCTAAGAACTGTAAAGGCTGAAAGTTGGCACCAAGGACTCTAGAAGGTGCTTGGACACCTCAGTGAGGGGCGCAGTACAGCAGTTCAAATAACAGAGAAATAAGAAACCCAGCACAAGCCAATGTAATTTTTGGTGGCTTGGAGACATAGGTTGATGGGGCAGCCAGGAGACAGTTCCCTCTCTATCTCGTTATAGTGTGACTATACCCAGGGCCAGCGCAACCCACTAGGCAACCTAGGCGGTCGCCTAGGGGCACTAACATTTGGGGGGCGGCGACCGCGGTGGCCGGATCTTCGGCGGTATTTCGGGGGCGGAACCTTCCACCTCCTCTGTTGGGGGTGGCATTTCGGGGGCGGGACCTTCCGCTGCCTCTGTCGGGGAGGGCATTTCGGGGGCGGGACCTTCCGCCGCCTAGGGCGGCAAAAAAGCTGGCGGCACTCCTGACTATACCTGGAATACTATGTTCAGTTCTGGGCACCTCTGCTAAATTTTTCTAAAGCTCTTAAGCGATTTAGAAACCTAAGTCCCATTTTCAAAAGTGACTTGGCTCCCAACTGTCTAAGTCACTTTTGAAAATGGGACTTAGGAGTCCAAGTCAGAGGTGCTTTTGAAATTTTTACCCCTCATTACCAAAAAGACATCAACAAACTGTAGGTGGTGTCCGGTGTCCAAATAAGTGGTGGAGTGGCAGACAGCTATCTGCATATTCTCTTCCCCCACCAAAGTCGATCATATTTTAAAATGAAATACCAAGACAATATACAGTAAAGGGCAGAGAGAAAACAATATTTCTCCCTCTGACGTCCTTTACTATTCTGCCTTAGTCCCACTTTCCTGCCCTCCAATCTAGCTCATGTTTAGAAAGGTGGATTTTTCTGAAATGGAATTTCTCCGAACTGGTCTCCACTTGTTGACTGCAGGCCAGGGTTGCAGTGCGGTTATAGGACACAGTGCGGTCACCTGCTGAGGCCACCAGCAGCAGCACACAACAAGAAAATAGCAGCCTGCCTGTCAGCTGTGAGGCTAGCTTGCAGGACTGGGGGAGAAAGCAACCGGGGGAATATTCACTTACCTGTCACAGACTAACAGCCGGGAGACAGTCTGCTCAGCTGCCTGTCCTGTTTTGCTGGTGATGTCCTCAGGCAGCAATCCTACCTCCCTCTGCAACCACAAAGTGGAGACTGGGGCTGCAGAAATAGCAAATTCCATCTAAAAATAAACAATTTCAATTTTTAAAAATTAGGGGTTTATTATAAAAGCCTCTTCTTTTCAATTAAAAAAGCTCGGGAAGACGAAGTTGGTGCCAGGAGTGTTCAGCAGGCTGAATGAGCATAAGAGCGGCCACACTGGGTCAGACCAATAGTCCATCTACCCCAGTATCCTGTCTTCCGGCAGTGGCCAGTGCCAGGTGATTCAGAGGGAATGAATAGAACAGGCAATCATCTAGTGATCCATCGCCTGTCGTCCATGCCCAGCTTCTGACAAACTGAGGCTAGGAGCACTCGGAGCATGGCGTTGCATTCCTGCCCATCCTGGCTAATAGCCATTGATGAACCTATCCTCCATGAACTTATCTAGTTCTTTTTTGAACCCTGTTTAGTTTTGGCCTTCACAACATCCCCTGGCAAAGAGATTCACAGGTTGATGGTGCGTTGTGTGAAGAAATACTTCCTTTTGTTTGTTTTAAACCTCCTTCTATTAATTTCATTGGGTGACCCCTAGTTCTTGTGTTATGTGAAGGGGTAAATAACACTTCCTTTTTCACTTTCTCCACACCAGTCAAGATTTTATAAACCTCTATCATATCCTCCCTTAGTCATCTCTTTTCCAAGCTAAAAAAGTTCCTCTTTTTAATCTCTCCTGCTACAGAAGCTGTTCCATACCCCTAATCATTTTTGCTGCCCTTCTCTGTACCTTTTCCAGTTTCAATTTATCTTTTTGAGATGGGGCAATCAGATCTGCATGTAGTATTCAAGATGTGAGCATACCATGGATTTATATAGAGGCATTATGATATCTTCTGTCTTATTCTCTATCCCTTTCCTAATGGTTCCTAACATTCTGTTAGCTTTTCTGACTGCCACTGCACATTGAGCAGAGAGGCATTGTCATAACCAAAAGAGGCAGGTTTACGGTCTGAACTGGTAAAGCCAGTCTGGGGCTGGAGTCCACATGGCTGGAGAGGACTGATGCGCTGGAGGATGTAGATGCCTCCCCAGAGAAGACAGTCAAAAGGCCAGATGCTCTTCTCGCTGATACTGAATTTACACTGGTGTAATTCCATAGACTTTGGCAGTTACTCCTGATTTAAACTTGTGCATGAGAGAAGCAAATGAGGCCCAAAGGCTGCATGTCTCTGCTCCGATGGAGTGTCGAAGACAAACTCCCGAAGAAAGAGACTACAGTAAGAATCTCTCTTGGCATCAGATTTGTCAGGAAAATGAGCAGTCATTTAGTGTTGTTTTAATTTTCTTGGGAAAGATCCAGTTTTCACCAGCTGAAGTTCTGGCCCCATCCTCAGTCATGGCGAAAGTGTTGTTTCATTCTTATATTATGATAATTACTTTTGAAAGCCTGGCTCATTTTTACTCTTTATGCCTGTAAATATTTAGTCCATGGCTTTGTTAGACTTGTAAATACATTTCTCTTTTTATTTTCCCTTTACCCTGTACTTGCTGTTTTTAATCTTCAAGGCAGCCATTGAGAAAAGGGAGAGGGGGAGGGGAGGAGTATATCTAGAGAGAGTCATTCCAGAACACATTAAACATTTTCCCAACACCCCCAAACTATCCTCAACCCCCCTATAAACTATTTAGTGTATGTCACATCCTCTCACCTGTCTGCAAGCTTCCTTTTTATTGTAAGCTGTTCGGGGCATGGCCTTTTCTTTTTTCTTTTGGCATGTGCGTGTTTACAAAACGCCTGACACTCCTTTCAGTCACTATATAAATAATAATCTTACGCCCCAATCCTTCAAACACTTACACACTTAACTGTACTACCCCGAGTAGTTCCATAGGAAGTGCCTTTACTAACATGAGTAGAAACTAGAAAGCAATGGAACTACTCAGAGTAGTAAAGTTAAGAATGTGCATCTTTGAGTCTTGTATAAACACAAGGGGGACCTATTTAGGGAGCTCCAAATGGGGTGGGGGAGGTGTTACAACCCGGAGCTAATTAGGAGACATTCAGGATGAATATATATGAACACTAACAGTGAGAAGTATCAGGGCATGGAATTGTCTCTAAAGAGAAAGTGGGGAAGCCTCGTCAGCTGGGACATTTAAAACTAGGCTGAATGAAAAATTACTTAGCCTGTACAGTAACTGGAGTTCTTCAAGATGTGTTGTCCATATGCACATTCCACGGATGGTGCACATGCACCTCGTGCCAGAGACCAGAGTCTTTCTGGCCAGCAATATCTGTACAGTGCGCATGCACTCTCCAGCCCTCCTGTTCGCAGTGACGGTGTACAAGGGCACAGCGTGCCTGCCAGCGTTCAGTTCCTTCGCAACGCAGAATCCCCAAGGTAAGGATTCTGGGGCAGAGGGGGTTACAGTCCCACACATGCTGCCACCATATATGTCACAGGTCAGGGCAACAACACCTGTATTTCCCTTCAGTGAGCCAGCAAGAGCACCCTCTCTCAGGGTTCCAGCTCCCCAGCTGTTGCCTTTCTTGGGTGGAAACCGGCATCTCACTCCCTTCTGACCAGGGTATTTCCGGGCTGCACAGTTCCCTGCCTTCACAGTGTTGTTCCCAGCAAAGATGACCTTACCTGCTTGTTTGCTCTTCAGAGACAGTTAACAGTGAAACAGCGCACAGGTAAAGATCCCACACAGCTCTCTTTATGCAAGCCTATTTTATTCTTAAGGTAAAAGCACTACAGAAAAAACATATTAAAAATCAATAAAAGAACCTACACGCAGGGGCGGTTCCAGGCACCAGCCCAGCAAGTAGGTGCATGGGGCGGCCAAGGGGAAGGGGCGGCACGTCGAGCTGTTCGGTGGCAATTTGGCAGTGGGTCCCTCTCGGAGGGAAGCACCTGCCGCCGAATTCCCGCTGAAGAAGAAAGCGGCGCGGTGGAGCTGCCACTGGAGTGCCACTGATCGCGATTGTGACTTTTTTTTTCCCGCTGCTTGGGGCAGCAAAAACCCTGGAGCCGGTCCTGCCTACACGCATGCTAATAAGCTTACCAGAGATCACACCAACCCTAACACAGGCTCTGACAGGAGCAGTCCTTCAACATCCCACCCGAGGGACTTCCCAAGTTCATCCACAGCTTCAGCTCGGAACAAGCATGCAGGCTTCCAGTGCCTCAGTAGGCCCAGTCCTTCGAATTCTTCCCTAAGGAATGGGACCCTCTATGGGCCAGAAGTTCGCTCCATTTGCTGGAACAGGAAGAAGGCCCTGTCACTGTTGAAAACGAGGCAATTTATCCAAAATCCTTTCTTTGTTGGTCACTGGAGAATTCAGTTTGAACTAGTACATGCAAATGTTTCCACGGGGGGGCTTCAAAGTGGCTGATAATCAGTGGAATTACGTTAATACTCCCCTCCCTCCTCGAGGAGTTACATACAATTCCACAATAGCACATACTCAATTACATTTTTAATACAATGGACCCCAAAGGCATTAAACCTAATTCAATAAAGCTTATCTCAATTCCAAGAAGTTTGTTGAGGATGTATCAGGGTACTGTCAGTCTGCCACAGAGGGGATGGAAGGGCTGGGCTGATTGTGGAATGTGCATCTGGACGACACATCTGGAAGAACTTCCGTAATGGTACATTGTAAGTACGTCTCATTCTCCTTTGAGTGTTTGTCCATATGCCCATTTCACTGGTGGTGCCTCCCAAGCAGTGGTTTTGTTAAGGAGATGGGAGTTCGGAGTAACTAGGTAAACAATGCATGAAGAACTGCTTTACCAAGTGCAGCGTTGGAACTGGAGGCCTCTGTCAGAGCACAATGCATCGTGGACATGTGAACTGATGCCCAAGTGGCTGCTTTACAAATGTCTGATATCGGAAATGTCACAGTGCTGCTGCAGCTGCAGCCTGTGCTCTAGTGGAGTGAGCTCTGATCGCAGATGGTGGATCTACTTTGGCCACCTCACAGTAGGTTTAATGACATCAGAATCCAGTTCGATAATTTCTAGGATGAAACTGCAAAACCTTTCATCCTTTCCGCATCAGAGACAGAAGCCTTGGTAATGTTCTAAAGAGTTTTGCTCTGTTTAAGTAGTAGTCCAAGGCTCTTCTAATGTATGCAACATTGCCTCGGATTTGGGTGCATGAGGTTTCGGGAAGAATATGAGTAGATGTATTTGTTGCTTCAAATGGAATTCTGTCACTACCTTGGGGAGAAATTTAGGGTGTGTTCTCATGAATACTTTGTCCAGGTGGGACACCATGTACAGCGCGTCAGCCATTAGTGCCTGCATTTCTCCCACTCTTGTGGCAGAAGTTATAACAACCAGAAATGCCATTTTAACTGACAGATGTAACAGGGAAGAGGATGGCATAGATTTGGGCTGAAAGTACTAGGTTTAAATCCCATGAGGGACAGGTTCCTTGATAGGAAGGAACACTTTAATTAGGCCCTTCAAGAACCGAACTGCCATTGGCTAAGATCACATGGTCCTCCACTGCCAGGTGGTAAGCTGAAATTGCCGCCAAGTGCACTTTGATAGAGCTGAGGGTCATGTTCTTTCTTTTTCATTCAAGTAAGTAGTCAAGAATCTGCAAAATCGAAGAGCGATGTGGGATCACTTATTTTTGGTGGCACCAATGGGAAAAAACTCATCCAATTTGCCAGGTAGGTTTGTCTTGTTGATTCTTTTCTACTGCTTAATAAAACTTCAAAAACGTTAACCAACTCAGAGAACTGGTGGTACGTAAGGTCCCTTGGGAAGAAAATCTAAGGAATAAAGGAGTTCAGGAACGCTGTCGGTTTCTCGATGTTAAAAGCACAACTGCAACCTACTCTGATGCGAAGGAAGGATTGTGATGCGGGCAGAGCAGGTGCCAAAGTCCCCATGTCTCAGTTAAACACTGACAAATATATAGCTGGGATCAGTCTAGCTCACCTGTGTGATAGTATTGTTAAAACAGGTATTTAAATTATAAGAATGTATTTAGTGTTTAGACTTTATGGAATGCTTGTGAGTTGCTGCCGGCATTAATCACACTCATAACATTTGTATCCCATAGTGTAAGGTAATATTTGAGTGGCTGTATTGTATTGAGTGGCTCTGTGACTGTGTAACTCACCAGACAGGAAAGACACATTAATTATTGTGAAGTGCTGATTATCAACAGAAGGTGTTTCGTCCTTCCCAACAGGAAAGGTCCATTGACACCAGACGGTCTACTGTGGGACATTAAAGAGGACAAAAGATTTTGTTGTTTTGCTCTCCCCCTATGACAATGAGTCATGCAAGTGGATTCCTCCCATCGTCTGAGTCTGCAGCTCAGAGCACGTGGCAGGACGGGGATAATGATCCCTAGCAAAAAGTAAATGGTTCTCTCTATGCTGCTTGGCCTAGGAGGGCAAGGGGTTTTCTAGGCATAAGCAAGAGATCCCCAGCTGCTTGGCCTGGGTTAGCCCTAAGGGACATCTAGCGCTTGCTTATTGCAGAGGCTTCTATTACTTTTTTAAACTTAAGACAGTAGCTCATTTGTGAATATACGTTTATCTGCTTTAACTTTGTACATAACTCTCTGGTTTCCTTTCCTATCTAATAAATCTTCATATAGTTTATTACAGGATTGACTACAAGCATTGTGTTTGGTGTGATATCTAAGGGACAACTGACCTGGGGTAAGCGACTGGTCCTTTGGGACTGGGAGTAACCTGAATGTGGCTGTGATTCTTGGTGTAAGGACCCATCTGTCACAAAGGTATGCTCACCTGGGTGACTTCCCAAGGGGACTGTCTGCATCATGTTCAGGCTCTTACAGCACCTGAGGAATTTACACTTCATAACTGGTTGGTGAAATCTAAGTATAGAACTCACAGCCAATGTGGAGTTTGTGCCTGGTTCCTAGCAGTCTGTCCTGAGACTGGTACTTACACTCTTGAGTCGCTGCAGGCAGCATTGCAATATAGTAAGAGGCCAATATGGCTCCATCATGAGCTCTGTAATGATACAAAATCAAAAAGGAATCCTACAAAAAGTGGAAATGTGGACTAACTGCTAAGGAATACAAAATCATAGCACAAGCATGTAGCGACAAAACTGGAATGGCTAAGGCACAAAAGAAGTTACACCTAGCAAGGGACATAAAAGGCAATCAGAAGAGGTTCTTTAAATACATTAGGAGCAAGAGAAAGATAAAGGAAAGTGTAGGTCCTCTA
>NW_020664446.1:684325-709969 GCF_002925995.2 Terrapene triunguis | reverse complement strand
TCAAAGGGTCACTACAAGTTAAACTCAAAAAACTCTTCTTTCTCATGATCTCATTCTTTTTGGTCATAGGCTTTGAGACTTTCACCAATGCTAAGCTCAAAATTCAATTTAAAACCATAGTTGCCTAGTTCTTATGTGGACCTAATTCCTATATGTATATTTACAGGTATTTAATATATTACATATGGGAGGTAACTGTTCTGCTCTGCTTGGCACTGGTGAGGCCTCAGCTGGAGTACCGTGTCCAATGCTGGGCACCACATTTTTGGTAAGAAATGGATAAATTGGAGAGAGTCCATAGGAGAGCAACAAAAATTATAAGAGATCTAGAAAACCTGATATGTGAGGAAAAGGTTAAAAAAAGACTGGGCATGTTTAGTCTTGAGAAAAGGAGACTGAGGGGGGACCTGATAACTGTTTTTGAATCTGTTAAGGGCCGTTCTAAAGAGGACTGTGATCAATTGTTCTCCGTGTCAAGAAGTAATGGGCTTAATCTACAGCAAGGGAGATTTAGATCAGACATTAGGAAAATCTTTCTAACTATAAGTATAGCTAAGCCCTGGGATAGGCTTTGAAGGGAGGCTGTGGAAACCCTGTCATTAGAGGTTTTTAAGAACAGGTTGGACAAACACCCATCAGGAATGGTCTTTTTTATACTTGGTCCTGCCTCAGCACAATGGGCTGGACTTTATGACGTCCCAAGGTCCCTTCCAGCCCTAAATTTCTATGATTCAAACTTCTTGAACTGGGGAGAAGGACGCCTGCTCCATCGACGACATCCATCCAATCACCATGCTTTGCGATGCAGTGACACAAGGTTTGGGTGTAGGATCTGTCTGTTTCTCAGACAGTAGGTCTGGGAGCAGAGGTGAGGTTTTGGGTTGGCATATTGACAGGTTCAGAAGATCTGTGAACCATAATTGTCTGGGTCGCTCTGCAACTCTGCAGCTTAGGTTGGCTGAGTCCTGTTTGAGATTGTGAAGCACAATGAGAATCAGCGGGGTTGGGGGGAGGGGTAAGCATACAGCACGTTTCCTGACCATGGTATCAGGAACACATTTGCCTCAGAGCCCAGACTCATCCCTCCCCTTGAGCAGAATTTTGGACAATTGCAGTTGTGTTGAGTGGTGAAGAGATCCATCCTGGGATTGCCCCAGTCCATGAAGATGTCTGCCAGAATCTTGTCTTTGATTTTCCACTCATGATTTGGAAGGAAATGCCTGCTGAGTTTGTACCTGCCACCCAGGTCAGTGTACTTACTGCTAGGCAAACTCGATGTTTGATGCATCATTCCAGAGCCTGACAGCATATTGGCAGAGTGGGGAAGACTTGGCACCACCTTAATTGTTGATAGAGAACATGGTAGATGTGTTGTCGGTCCTGATCTGCACTGATTGCCCCTCTATTCGGTGGAGAAAGGACTTGCAGGCATTCTGGACAGCTCTGAGTTCTAAAAGATTGATGTGCATTCTCCTCTCCCTTGGGAACACACACTTGTATCATCAATTTGTCCATGTGTGTGCCCCATTCCAGCAAGGATGCATCTGTGACAACGGTCTTGGGCAGTAGAGGTGCCTGGAAGTGGGTTCTTCTGCAGGCGTTCACTGGGTTCTTCCACCATTTTGGGAAGGATGGGTGGGAGGATGAGCGGCATAAGCAGGTGATGTTTGGAGGGTGTGTAAACCAGCTTCAATCAACCCTGCATGCAGTAGAGGTGAAATGTGGCATGCAGCATCATGAAGGTGCAAAAGGCCATATGACCTAGAAGAGTGAGGCACGACCTTACACAGGTATGTAGGTTTCCCTCTGTCACAGATTCCCCGGGCGATGCTCTGGAACTGCTCCCCACAAAGCCAGTCAGGACTTTGGGGAGCCTCCTCTCCCGCGGAGCAGACCGTTTTCAGGGCAAGAAGCTCACACATCTTCACCTCCTGGGTCTGACCTTGGAGCATTCAGCATATGCCCCTCTGTGTGCTTCCCACAGCGAGTCCGCCCAGGCAGGGTCCTGGGGAAGCCAGAGGGTCCTGCACGCACCCCTACTTTGCAGTCAGACGTGACTCTTAGCCAGCCAGTAAAACAGAGGTTTATTAGATGACAGAAACACGGTCTAAAACAGAGCTTGTAGGTACAGTGGCGAATGGGACCCCTCGGCTAGGTCCATTATGGTGTTCAGAGAGCCAGACACCCCCGGCTGCACTCCCTTCCCCGTTCCCAGCAAGCACCCAACTCAAACCCCCTCCAGCCCCTCCTTCTCTGGGCTTTGTCTCTTTCCCGGGCCAGGAGGTCACCTGATCTCTTTGTTCACCTTTAGCTATTCCCTTGCAGGGGGGGAAGGGCCCTGGCCATTTGTTGCCAGGGAGACAGAGTGTCAGTGTTTTATGCACACTGACCTTTATCCCTCCACCTAGAGACTTAAGAAATGCATAGGGGAAACTGAGGCACCCACACAGTATTAAGAACAGTCCCACTTCGTCACACCCTCCAATGGAAGAACTGGAACAGACAGGTTCTCAAATCTGTCTTCAGGAAGGCAGACCCCGGATGTAGAGGAGTCTAGGATCATGCTGTTGAATTTGATCCTCTGCACTGGGGTTAAGGTTGATTTCTGTTTGTTGATTGTCAAGCTCAATCTCTGGAAAGGGTCAAGCTTGTGGCAGATTGCTTTGGAGGTCTTTAGAGGAGAATTCCCCCATATTAGCCAATTGTCCAGGTAAGTGTATATGTTGATATTGCATCTTCTCAAATAAGCTGCCACTACCAACAGTAACTTGGTGAACACTCTCAGTGCTGTGGACAGTCCAAAGGGCAGTACTTGATATTGATAGTGGTCCTGACCCACTGTGAATTTTGGGCACTTCCTGGGGAGTGGAATGATGAAGAGGGTGACCATTCTGAACTTCAGTTTGCAAACAAAAATGCTGAGGTTCTGCAAAGCTAGGATGGGTCGCCAGCCTCCCTTTTTCTCCAGAATGAAGAAATAGTTGCTGTAAAAATCCTTCCCCCTGTATTGTGGAGGGCCCTCTTCTCCCGTTTCACGATAAAGGAGTGTGAGGCCCTCTTGACATAATAGATCCTCGTGAGATGGGGTCTCTGATAAGGGATAAGGGGGACTGTGCTTAGGCACCACCGAAAACTGGATGGATAATCCATGTGTTACTGTCGCCATGGCCCATGGGGCGGCAGTGGTGATGGTCAAAGCATGCCTAAAGTGGGTGACCTGACTTCCAAGGGGGAGGTCTGGAACTTCTGGAGTTGATGGAAGCAGAACACAGCACTCCACCATCCCATCAAAAAGAATGTTCCTGGGACTGGGAAGGTTGGGTGTTTAGAATGGAGCAGTGAGTTGTCTCTTCCTCCGGAAGCAATGATGTTTTCTTGATGGTTCTGACAACCTTTGAGGGTAGAAGGGTGGCAGAACTGGTTCTGTGAAGGGTAAGGCTGTTTGATATGTCTCCTCTTAGGAACGAGTATGTATACTCCGAGGAAACCAAGGGTGGCTTGTGAGCCCTTCAGTGTACGGAGGACGTACAAACAGCACACTTGCTGGGAATGTGCGCTCTTCCCAGACAACAGAGGCACTTTGAGTATCCCTCTGAGGCTCAGATAGCCCCCTCACATGAGGGGCAGCGTTTGAATCCGGGAGAACTGAACAGCGCCATACTGGTGATGAGTCAGAACTCTGAAGAACTAACGGTTGCAACCGGCAATCAGAAAAAAGAATCACAAACTAAACTATTAAACTATAACTAACTAGTAAAGAAAGACTGGCAGTCTATCAGACAGTCAGGGCCCCATCTCTAAGCCGGGAGGCAGTGAGAGGAACTGAATGGCAGGCAGTGAGCCTTGCCCTTCTATGCCCATGCTGCAGAGCACAAGGGCTGGCGAGCGCATGTGTGCCATATGGATACAGCTCGCCAAAAACACTTCGATCTCTGGCACATGAGGCGCATGTGCACCATCAGTGGAATGTGCATATGGACAAAAACTCAAAGGAGAACAAAGAATTATCTGCACACAGAGGTAAAGCACTATTGAATGATAAGTTTTATTATTACTACTAGAAAATGTACTGTAGGGAACAAAACTTCGTTAGCCAGGGAAGGACTAAATAACCTAGGAGGCCTTTTTCATCTCTTCTTGAGCTATCTAGCATAGGGATTTCTATAGCAGCAATCATTGTAATATCTAGGTACTGGAAATACCTACTGTAGTTCATATCAATAGGTCCATGAATCAAGAGCCTGTATTGTTAATTTTTTTGCTGGCAAGAGCCCATCCAGTAAGCCTCAGTGGTGATGGGTGTCCTAGAAATACGGCAGGGAGAAGATTCAATGAGTGAGGAAAAAAAAAAAATACTATGTATCCACAACTTATCAGAAAGATTTTCTATTAATGCTTTTCCATGTCAGCCCTTTACCACAGCCTGATATCTTCCCAGAACAACTTCTGAGCTAGAGAGCAAATCGAGTTTATAGTATGCGGTAAAGATGTGGTCATGTAACTGCACAGCAGGTTCCTTCCATTAACGTTTCCACTCTTTCTGCATAGGAAGTGCATATAATTTTAATCAAATGAGTCAAAATCTTTTGACGGAGAAAGTTCTTCCCTACACTAATCTAATTGACATGCCATAGCAATCAATAACTTAAATGCTTTTTGTCCTTTGCACTGGATACAAACAAATGTAGCGGTGAATTTCCTGTAGTCAAATGTGTGTACAGAAATAATACAGTGAAGACACCATGTACTTCTAGAGCATTACTGAGGCCACAGAGCCTTTTAAAACACGGTGTCTCATAACTTCCCCCCAGCTCTGAGAAGTAGACAATAAATAGAATCATCCCCATTTCCCATATGGAAAAATGGAGGCAGAGAGAAGTTAAAGCCAGCATTTTTAAAAACATGAAAATTAAGGCAAAGAGCTATTTGATCAGCCATCTGGGAGATGAAGCAGTGCTATTTAGCACAGAGGATGGCATACCGGAGGAGAGAATGCATTTGTAGTGGAGGAAGTTCATGTGGACTCTGGATTTTTTGCAGAGATGCTCTGCATCTGAGGAAGTGGATATGGGGGAGGGTGAGAGAGGGCTATTGGTAGGATGGATGAAGTGCTATGACAGAAGAGCAAAAAAGTCAAGTGTGGAGAAGAGGGTGGAGCTGAGCATGGAGACCATGGAGGAGTTGAAGTTTTGTGAGGGGGCAGGTCAAAAAGAGCAGAGGAGAAATCAGAGTTGCTGCTGGGTGGAAGGTAACAGAACGACAGAGTAACTGGGAGGCCTGTGCTAATGTCGATTGTAAGCACCTCTCTCACTTGGCACAACAAGGCCGTGACCCTTACTGGGCCACTGGGTGTTGCTGCAATACAAATAATAATGGGGAGGAAGAAAATTAGCTACATCAAAGAGATCAACTGGTTTCAGAGAGAGGGAGCAGAGCCTGGAGAGGACAAAGTCAGGAGAGTGACCAAGGCATGCATGGGGAGGCCTGACCAGAACTGCAGGTCAAATTAGAGAGAAGTATCAAGGCAGAGAAGTCATCAGCATGGAAGCTGAAGTCTCCCAGGATAAGAGCAGGGGGCTCAGATGAGAGGAAAAGGGAGAACCGGGCATCAAAGTCTGAGATGGATGATAGGGTGAATAAACGGAGAGATCAGGCACTTTTGGAGTGGGCTAGGAGCAGAGCCAATCAAAAAACAGAATTTCTGTCCTGCAAGAAATTCTGACATTTCAAAATGTTTTCATCCCAAATTAGGCTGAAAAGTCAAATACCAAATTTTTTCACAGGACAGAAAGTTCTAAAAAAATTCTATTTGGAAACATCAAAATGTTTAATTTCAGCATGAATCTGTGTCTCTTTTTGATGCATCATGGTATTCCCTCTGGTTAAACCACTGCTGTGCATCATGGGAAATATAATCCAGCCAGGGAACATAACTCATAGAAGAGAATGTGGGCATGAGGCTTCCAAAATATAAGTCCCATGAGGCACTGGAGCAACTCAGAGACACACAAATTAATGTCGAAATGACTTACCTCAAAATATTTCATGTCACTCTTCCAGGTACAAAATAAAATAATTTCCGCACATTTGAAATTTTCCTGAAGAAAATTTCCATTTTGAAGAAACTGCATTTTCTGTTGAAAAACCATTTCAACTGAAAATTTCTGAGCAGCTCTGCCTAGGAGTGAGGAGGAAGGTGTGATGAAATGAAGCCCTTGATAGAGTCATTTTCAAAGAGGAAAGTGAAGAATTTGGGAAATCTGTCTGGGTCTCCACAAACTAGCTAGAAACATGATTTACCAACTACGTAATATGAATCAGATGCATTTTACCTGTTCCTTCCTTTGTTTGGGTAACAAGTTGGGGAAGTATTGCCTGAACGCAATGAGTTGTGAGACAAATATTCACATCACACCTACAGTTACAGGGCTTGATCCTACAACTGCCTCAGCATGGGCAGACTCTTGCGCCCTTCCAGAACTCCCAGGGGGTCTCTGTGCTGGGTACCGGGGCCCAGCCCTGCAGAAAAAGTTACAGGCTTGGGCCAGGAATGTATAACGTGGGAATTGCCTTTGTACTCTCTGCAGAACTTTGCTGTACTTCTTTCCTCTCCCTCAACTTTTTGTTGAATCTCTAGTTATAGGAATTTGGGGCAAGTTAGATAAACAGCTATGCAGGCAAAATGTACATGCAATCGCATGCCAAGATTGTTTGGAAACGTGGCCCATTACTTTCCATAGTACAGACACTATTGGGAGGGAGTAGGGAGCGGTTAAATTTGTTGTTACAGCTATGTGCTTTTGACTGTGTGCAAAAGCTTGATTTATACAACCACTTTTCTTCTGTATTTAGTATCACCATATGTCACTGATTATATATTTAAATTGCAGAAATTAGTTAAACCTCCTGACTGCCTCCCTTTAGCTTCCCTGTCAGAATGGGCTGCCCTCAGCCATTATCCAAAACCCGTGGAAAACAGATGGAAACAGAGTAAGGCACTTGCTGTACCTGTGCAGGAGAGGCCACTGCTTATTATGGACTAACTGCTGTACACAGGCAGCACCACAGACGTCCATCGTGCTTTGCAAACATGCAGTAAGAGATTGTCCCTATCAGAGCAGCTTACAGTCTGTACAAGATAGTGTCAGAGGCTGAACCAAAAAGGCACGCTGCAGTTTGTAAACAGTGTTCTCCTGCCTGGCGATCTTTAGTTCAGCCTGCCCCAGAAGGCAGCAGCAAAACGTCCCCACTTCCCAGCAGGTGTTTCACACGCTCTGCAGAGGTGTCTGCCCCCGAGTTGTTACTAAGCAAAGGGTTACAAAAAGAAAACATAAACAAGTTTGATTTACTTGCACATGCCTTCCACGAGAAGCAGCTAGCCCAGCCTGACTCTCTCTAGACTTCTTCCCACCTTGAGGAAAGGGTAGCCTTTAGATCAGTGATACTCACACCTCAGTGGCTCAGGAGCCAAATTAGTGATCACCATTACCCAAAGGAGCCACGGGAGTGTGAATTCAGTGTTTCAGTTACTATTTTTATATATATTATTCTCATGCAAAATGACTGACCAAGTATTATTATTTTATAAACGACAATTGGTTAATAACATAGTAAAAGCCTCCTGACTGGTTAATAATTAAATCACACAGTGTTTTTTAATATCAGATGCCGTAAGCACTGGAACTAGGGGTGCGGGGTGTGTGAGGTGGTTTCCATTACATACCGGGTTTAGTTTGGTTCAATGGCTCTCAGCACCCCCACTACACACACTGTTCCAGCACCCCGTCATGCTGCAAAGAGCTGCAGGGAAACATTCAAGAATCACTTGCAACTTCAGGGCCCCAGTCTGAGTATCACTGCTTTAAATACTCCCTTTACTTCCCAGCATGCTTTGCCAGAAGGTAGAACTACTAACATGGCTGCCATACAGTCCCCAGCCTGCCTTGCTTACCTGTTTCTCAGCGAACCACTAGGGCCAAGCCTGCCTGATACCTCTTCACTGAGAGAGGAGTGGGAGGGTAGTTCCAACCTACCCTGCTCATGAAACCCTGGCTTCAGGCCCTAAAGCAGAATGAGCTTCTTTATAAGCCCCAGCCCACTTCCTCATCCCGAGTCAGAGTGCCCCTGTCCTACACAGATTTGTGTAGGCAAACTTAGAACAGGACGGTGGTGGCCCAGTAGGGTTCACAGCACCTGTACAGCTCATGACACATGGGTACCAATAGTGGAGGGACAAGGCATGAGGGTCAGAACAGATCAGAAATGGAAGGCAGGCAAGAGAAGTGGGATTTAAAGCAGAGATTTGAAAGGGCAATTGAGGAATCCTGGAGCCCGGGAAAAGGGTCACTGCTTCTAATGTAAGAGCAGTGTCACCAGTAGGGAAAGGAATAAAGGACAAGGAGACCAGAGAGTGAGGTGCAAGAGGAGTTATAGGTGGAAATGGGGGCTGGGATCAGGTGCCTCGATATTTTGAAAGTGGGGGCCCTAGAGAGACCTAACAGATAGGATGTTGCCAGGGCAGATCTCTGTGCAGAGCCTTAAAGGTGAGGACAACACCCCGAGCACTTTTACTTGACCAATTTAGCATGTGTTAAAGGACAACTTGCTTTGTCTGGTCTACAGTTTAAGAAGGTATTAAATAGGCTGAGCTATTAGACACCACCTAACAATACACCTTTCACCCCCAGGGTGTATCTTCTCTACGAAGAGAGCTGTGGTCTAACCACCTGTTAGCTAACACAGGCTAACTAAACTGAGATAAAACCCTAGTGAAGACAAAGCAGCTTGCAGTTTTCACACGTGTTAGCAGGTTGAGATAAACTAACTTGTGAAAAGTACAAGCCACCTTATCTTCACTAGTTACCTCGTGTTAAAAATACACCTTTTCTTCTCCTGAAGACAAGAGCCTCATCTAGACAAAGCGAATGGGAGTGGAAGGGACAGCACCTTGAAGTTACAGTCTCCACAGACCAAGCCCTATCCCCCTGCCAGATCTTTCTGACTGCTCCTGTTTGGGAGCGGAGGTACCAGCTCTGAGTCCTGTTGCTAACACTTTTTAATCTTCTCCTCTCTCAGGCTGCTCAAAACCAAATGCCACGTCCAACTCACAGCACGTGACCTGGTCCTAGTATCCAGTCCCTCTTTATTTTGCTAAAAGAAGCATCACCCTAAACATCCCCCTGCTGCTTGAAGCAGAAGCCTGACATGTCTGTTTTTCTTAATGTAACATTAGGGCTAGGAAGAGACGCTCCAGATCAGCTGACCCTTCTGATGGAGACAGTGAATGTCATCTTTGAAGAAGGAAACCTCCCATCCTTAAACCATGGAGTAGCTTGGTCAGTGTTCAAGAAGGTATCACTGGTCCCTAGAGATCTCGAAAATGACCAGCGGGTATCCCTTTCTTGGGAACATTAACAGAAGAGCTAGGAAAGAGCAGCCTCCAATGCCACCTAGTCACACACCGAGGTCCTGGGCTCCACAGGGTCCTGCTCTCCAGGCATGAAAAGTAGAATTATACAGAAGGAAAAACACAGGGTTCAAATGAAAGGCTCAGCATAACCTGGAGCTACCAGCCACCTTCTAGAAGAGGTTGTACCACACAGTAACTACCAGAAATGATTTTTAAAAGCACCAGTTCCAAAGTCATCAATCTGCGGTTCATTTTACTGACAGAAGCATGGGGAGAGTTCGCCACCTTGTGGCTCTTCAAGTTATTGCCAAATATACCCATGGGCTGGGGAGACAGATCACGCAGATGTTTAAAAAACTGCATTGGCCTAGATCATCCCTGTCTGATCAACACATGGAGGGGATGCTCACACAAAGATCTCTCCCTCTTATACACAGACTGGGGACTCACTTTGGATACTACAGGAACCTATTCATAGGGCCTGTGCTGGGGAAGGGGGTGAACACGTTGTTCCCTCTCTAAGGATCTCCTGGCAGCTGAGGCCAGGAAGAGTCCCAAACAGATTGACTCCATTGGAAACCCACTTTCAGGGAGTCGGAAGGGGGAACCACCAGGAGTCACAGCTGGTGCAGAAGCGCAAGGTCACCATGCAGATGGACCCGCTCAGATCCCAGGGGATCCACCAGATTTGGGCTCTACAAGGGGAGGTATCTCCCTATAATGGGACAATGTGGGAGGGGGAGACAGGACAGTCAGGAAATCCTTATGGAGATTTGCATCCCCAGAACTCCCTGCCAGGGGTCTTCTGTGAGAAGTGACAACTGAGCCCCATGGACGCGTGCACAGCAGTAAAATGCAGATTTATCAGCCATGGGTCTAGAAACAAGGATGTGCAGCAGTTTCTGAAATTCTGCAGAAATCCCATTTCCAAGAACACAATGTTCCTTTCTATTCATTTTCTCTCTTACGAGTAACTAACTTTATTAAATTCACAATACCATTCTAATACTACATTTACTGAATGGGGGAGGCAACCTAGTGACAGATGATGTGGAAAAAGCTGAAGTACTCAATGCTTTTTTTGCCTCGGGCTTCACAGACAAGGTCAGCTCCCAGACTGCTGCACTGGGCAGCACAGTATGGGGAGGAGGTGAGCAGCCCTCGGTCGTGAAAGAACAGGTTAAGGACTATTTAGAAAAGCTGGACGTGCACAAGTCCATGGGTCCAGATCTAATGCATCCAAGTGTGCTGAGGGAGTTCGCTGATTGCAGAGCCATTGGCCATTAGCTTTGCAAATTCGTGGCAATCGGGGGGGGGGTCCCAGACAATTGGAAAAAGGCAAATATAGTGCCTGTATTTAAAAAGGGAAGAAAGAGAACCCGGGGAACTACAGACCGGTCAGCCTCACTTCAGTCCCCGGCAAAATCATGGAGCAGGTCCTCAAGGAGTCCATTTTGAAGCACTAGGAGGAGAGGAAGGTGATCAGGAACAGTCAGCATGGATTTACCAAGGGGAAGTCATGCCTGACCACCCTGATTGCTTTCTATGACGAGATAACTGGCTCTGTGGATGAGGGAAAAGCAGTGGATGTGTTATTCCTTGACTTTAGCAAAGCTTTTGATACGGTCTCCCACAGTATTCTTGCCAGCAAGTTAAAGAAGTATGGATTGGATGAATGGACTATAAGGTGGATAGAAAGCTGGCTAGATCGTCGGGCTCAACGGGTAGCGATCAATGGCTCCATGTCTAGTTGGCAGCCGGTATCAAGCAGAGTGCCCCAAGGGTCGGTCCTGGGGCCGGTTTTGTTCAACATCTTTATTAATGATCTGGATGATGGGATTAATTGCACCCTCAGCAAGTTCACAAATGACATTAAACTGGGGGGAGAGGTAGATATGCTGGAGGGTAGGAATAGGGTCCAGAGTGACCTAGACAAATTGGAGGATTGGGCCAAAAGAAATCTGATGAGGTTTGACAACGACAAGTGCAGAGTCCTGCATTTAGGACGGAGGAATCCCATGCACTGCTACAGACTAGGGACCGACTAGCTAAGCGGCAGTTCTGCAGAAAAGGACCTGGGGATTACAGTGGACAAGAAGCTAGATATGAGTCAGCAGCATGCCCTTGTTGCCAAGAAGGCCAACGGCATATTGGGATGTATTAGTAGAAGCATTGCCAGCAGATTGAGGGAAGTGATTATTCCCCTCTATTCGGCACTGGTGAGGCCACACCTGGAGTATTGCGTCCAGTTTTGGTCCCCCCCACTACAAAAGGGATGTGGACAAATTGGAGAGAGTCCAGCGGAGGGCATGAAAATGATTAGGGGGCTGGGGCATGTGACTTGCGGGAAAGGCTGAGGGAACTGGGATTATTTAGTCTGCAGAAGAGAAGAATGAGGGTGGATTTGATAGCAGCCTTCAACTACCTGAAAGGGGGTTCCAAAGAGGATGGATCTAGACTGTTCTCAGTGGTGGCAGATGACAGAACAAGGAGCAATGGTCTCAAGTTGCAGTGGGGGAGGTCTAGGTTGGATATTAGGAAACACTATTTCACTAGGAGGGTGGTGAAGCACTGGAATGGGTTTCCTAGGGAGGTGGTGGAATCTCAATCCTTAGAGGTTTTTAAGGCCCGGCTTGACAAAGCCCTGGCTGGGATGATTTAGTTGGGAATTGGTCCTGCTTTGAGCAGGGGGTGGGACTAGATGACCTGCTGAGGTCTCTTCCAACCCTGATATTCTATGATTCTCCCTCACAACCTCATTCCTGCACACCCCTCCCCCATAGTCCCTGCTCTCCACACCCCGGCACACCCCTCCCCCACAGGGGTGTGCCGGGCGGGGCTGTGAGGGGAGGGATGTGCCGGGCGAGGCTGTGGAGGGAGGGGTGTGTAGAAAGTAGGGGGGGTGCCAGGCGGGGCTGTGAGGGGAGAGGTGTGTAGGAAGGGGGGGAGGGGTGTGCCAGGTGGGGCTGTGGGGGGAGGGGTGTGCAGGAAGGAGGGAGGGGGGTCCCTACCCGCACACCCTGCCCCCAGCAGCTCAGAACTCAGGACTTTGCGGTGCAAAACACGGGTCTTGTGCTAGGGTCACAGGATCGCACCCGAGTGCAGCCGGGCCCTCAGCCCAGCACACACTCTCCCCATGTGTGCACACGCATGTACACACACACCACCCTGCAAACCTACATACACAAACCCACTCAGAGCCCTCCCTTGGGTGCGGCGAATCAGACCAACCGCTCTGGGCCCTGCGCTTTGGGGGGCCCCGGGCTTCAGTGTGCGTGTGTCGTGTGAGGGGTGCTAGGCTGGCCTGGGTGGAATGGGGCTAGGGGTGCCTGCGGGACCAGGCCAGGCTGGGGGTTGGGGTTATGGGTTCGGGTGGCCAGGCCGGCCCGGGGGAGGGGTAGCGTGGGGCCTGGCGCTGGCAGCGGGGGTCAGGCCTGCACTCACTGGCAGGAAGCACACACTATGTTTATTTTTCTTGTTCACCTGCCACCACACCAGCCACCAGCATCCTAGCACCGCCGGAACATGCCAGCACCAGGCTGACCCCATCCATTGACCTTCCGTCCTGTACCCTCTCTTTTCCAGGCCCCTCGGGCACAGGGGGCCCCTCGTCCATAGTACAGGTGCCACCCTGTGACTCTCCATAGTCCCTCGCCCCCCAGCACTGGTGTCCCCTCCCGACACTAGATTTCACCCGTATAAAAAATGTTAAGGGGGGGGCATACAGGTCGATTTGTCCCGGGGCCGCGCAGTCCCCTTGGGATGGCCCCAGACGCACTGTCACACCTATACCAGCACACACATGCACACCCCCTCTCCTCCCCAGAGGTGGATTACGATTTTTTTGGCAGCCTGGGCACAAAGAACATTTGGGCCCCCACACCCTGGGGGCCTGGGGTGCCAGAACCAGGGGGGCCAGGCCCTCCCACTTGTTTAACGTGGGCATAATAGCCTCAGGCAGGCGCTGAACTTTGCAGTGGGGGCACTGGTGATCAGCTCGCCTGGTGTGAAGCGCAGACCCTGCTAGCCGTGTCCCCGCGCCGGCTTCTTCCCCATGGGAGGGGTAAGGTGGGCCTTAGCCCCACCACCATCATGGGGCCCTGGGTCCTGCTCCTCCTTTTCCCCCACCCCAGGCCCCACACCCTGGCAAGGCCAGAAGCTGGAGCCAGGCCGTGGGAAGAGCCGCAGGGAGCCCGGGGCCGCTGTGGGGAGCCCCGCATCCGCCACCGACCCTGGGCAGTGCATCCAGGGGGCAGGGGCAGGGGCTGAGGGCTGCTCTCGAACACCCAGCCCCTACCCAGGGCAGGTGGAGGGTCCAGGGCTCCCTGTCTGGCTCTTACCACTGCCCAGCTCTGGCTTCTAGCCTGGCTAGAGGACGGGGCCCCAGTGGCTCCCCCACCTCTACCCAGCTTCCAGCACTCCTGTGGGGGGGCCTGGGGCACAGGCCCCAGGGGCCCATGTGATAATCTGCCACTGCACACTGTGACGGCGCAGGGAGCGGGGCGGATTTGACCTGGGAATGTGTTACATTGGGGATGGGAAGGAAGCTACCTGACCTGTAACCTGAGCCAGGATGGGGGTTGGGAGAAGTGACACCTTCTGCCCGGGACACTGAACAAATGAGAGGAGGAGCAGAGGGGAGGGGGGAGAAAGCTGCTGGAGGAGTTTTTAGTTTCAGTTTGGGCTGGGTGGTGGAACGCAGGGAACCCCAAACTGGGGTCTAAGCTCCCTAAACCCCCCAGAAGGACTTGTGGAAGCAGAGAACTCTGTTATTCTCCGACAGACTTGATTGAGGGGTTCTGGTTGTACCTACACGCCCTGCTTGAGACTGTGTTCCTGTCATCTAATAAACCTTCTGTGTTACTGGCTGGTTGAGAGTCACGGTGAACCGCAGGAAGCCGGGGGTGCAGGGCCCTGACTCCCCCCACACTCTGTGACACATACCCCATCACATGCACACACGCATAGATTCACACTGTCACACATGTGAATATGCACATAGACAGGGGCGGCTCTATGTTTTTTGCCGCCCTAAGCACGGCAGTCAGGTGGGCTTCAGCGGCATGCCTGCGGGCGGTCCGCAGTAACGCGGATTCGGCGGCGTTTCTGCAGGCGAACTGAGGGTCCCGCGCCTTCGGCGTACCCGCCGCCGAATTGCCGCCAAAACCGCGGGACCGGCAGACCTCCCGCAGGCATGCCTGACTGCCACCCTCACAGCGACCAGGAGGCCGCTCTCCGCGGCTTGCCGCCCCAGGCACGTGCTTGCTGCGCTGGTGCCTGGAGCCGCCCCTGCACATAGATTAGGGTTGGGCAAACTTTTTGGCCCGAGGCTACATCTGGGAATAGAAATTGTATGGTGGGCCATGAATGCTCACATAATTGGGGTTGGGGGTCAGAAATGAGTTCAGGGTGCAGGAGGGGGCTCCAGGCTGGGGAGTGAGGTGCAGGGTGAGGCTCCGGCTGGAGGTGCAGGCTCTGGGGTGGGCCTGGGGATGAGGGGTTTGGGGTACAGGAGGGTGCTCTGGGCTGGGATCGAGGGGTTTGGAGGGCAGGAGGGGGATGACGTCTGGGGTAGGGGGTTGGGGCATGGGGAGAGGCTCAGGGGTGCAGGCTCCAGGTGGCGCTTACCTCAAACGGCTCCTGGAAGCAGCGGCATGTCCCTTCTCTGGCTCCTACGCGAGGCGCAGCCAGGCAGCTCTGCACGCTGCCCCATCCGCAGGCACCACCCCTGCAGCTCCCCTTGGCTTCGGTTCCTGGCTAATGGGAGCTGCAGGGGCGGTGCTTGGGGTGGGAGCAGTGTGCAGAGTGGAGGTCCCTGACTGCCCCTACGACGTAGGAGACGGAGGGGGAGTCATGCCGCTGCTCCTGGGAGCCGTGTAGAGTGGCCCCCGACCCTGCTCCCCGGTTGGAGCAGGGGAAGCCCAGACCCTGCTCCCCAGTGGGAGCTAGAGGGCCGGATTAAAACAGCCCGCGGGCCGTAGTTTGCCCACCCCCGACATAGACACACAATCACATACACACCATCACACGTGCACATGTATGTACACACACGTAGATACACACCAAATGTGTGCACGCACACACATACAGTCATATACACACACCATCAGATGTGTGCACATGCCCATACACCCACAGGCACTCCCCAGCATGTGTGCCCACACATACAGACACATCATCGCATATGTGCACACACTGATACAAACACACACCATCACACAGGTGCACATGTGTACACCACACCGGTGCACACAATCACACACATGTGGAGACACTCACACCATCACGCATGTGCACATGCACCTAGACACACGCTGTCACATGCATGCTAGACACACGCTGTCACATGCATGCATAGACACACACGTTCATGCTGTTACACATGTTCATATGCACCAGGCTGAAATTCCAAGTTCAGGTGCCAGGCGCATGCAGACAAGCTCTGGAAATATTCAGATATAGCCCAGAAAATAGCCCCTGAGCTGCCGTGGAAATGGGGCATAAACCAGCCAGCTTGGACCAGCCCCACCTGCCCGAACTGAGGGGAAGGCCTGAAGGCACCGGGTCCTGGGAGCTGGGAAATTGTCCGCTCCCAAAGGGACAAGGGCTCCAGCTTGCGCCCCTCCTGGTGTTCCCTGAGGCTCGGCCCTTTGCCCCATGCAGTTACAGTGAGCGGGTCCGTGGGGCCGCACTTAGAGTGACCAGATGTCCCGATTTTATAGGGACAGTCCTGATTTTTGGGTCTTTTTCTTATATAGGCTCCTATTACCCCCACCCCATCCCTATTTCTCACACTTGCTCTCTGGTGAGCCCAGCGCCTTAGTGGACACTTGGACACGGTCCCCGTGGATTCCGGCCGGGGCTGGCTGAGGGCCCCGCCAGGGGGAGGCCGGACGCAGCCCCTCCCCACTCCGGGCCGGCCCCCCGGCCCCCGCGGGCGCGGCCGCTCCCAGCCCGGCACGTGGGCTGCAGCGTGACGCGGCCGGGGGCGCTGCGGTGCATGCGGAGCGCCATGGCTGCGGCGGGCGGCTGGGGCCGGAGCCGGGGCGCTGTGCTGCTGCTCCTCTTCTCGCTCTCCCGCCGCCCGCCCGCCGGCGCCGCCTGGCTGCTGGGGCTGCGGCCCGAGGACACGGCCCCGGGCAGGGTCTCGCTGGAGGCCGGCGCGCTGGGGGCGGTGGAGGGGGCCACCTTCCGGCTGCGCCTCTACTTCCAGCCGCCGCCCGAGGGGAACGGCAGCCGCGGGCCGCCCGGCGCGGAGAGCGAGCCCCGCCTGGTCTTCATCGAGGAGCCGCCGGCGGGCGCGGGCGCGGTCCCGGTCCCGGCGCCCGGGGAGCGCTGCCCGCCGCAGAGCGCCTGGGCCTCGGACGTGGAGGTGCTGGGCCCGCTGCAGCCGGGCGGCGCGGCCGGCTCCGCCCTGGTGCGGGTGCGAGTGCGGGAGCCGCGCAAGGGGGAGCCCGGGGCCGGGCCGCGCGGGCGGCTCTTCTCGCTCTGCGCCTGGGACGGGCGCGCCTGGCAGCACCACGGCGCGGCGGGCGGCTTCCTGCTGCGGGTGCGGCGGGCGGCGCGGGAGCCCTGGCTGCTCGGGCCGCTGCCGGAGGCGGGCTGGCTCCGGGCCCTGGGGGCGCTGCTCCTGCTGGGGCTGTCGGCGCTGTTCAGCGGCCTGCGCCTGGCGCTGCTGTCGCTGGACCCGCTGGAGCTCCGCGTGCTGCGCAACAGCGGCTCGGCCGCGGAGCAGGAGCAGGCGCGCCGCGTCCAGGCGGTGCGGGGCCACGGCGGCACCTACCTGCTCTGCACCCTGCTGCTAGGCCAGGCCGGGGCCAACGCGGCGCTGGCCGGCTGGCTGTGCGCATCCCTGCCCGGCCAGGGCCCGGCGCCGGCCGGCTGGGTGCAGGGCGTGCCCTGGCTGCCCGTGCTGCTCTGCACCGGCGCCGTCTTCCTGGGCGGCGAGGTGCTGCCCTACTCGGTGTGTTCCCGGCACGGGCTGGCCATGGCCTCGCACACGCTCTGCCTCACCCGCCTGCTGATGGCCGCCGCCTTCCCGCTCTGCTACCCGCTGAGCCGGCTGCTGGACTGGGCGCTGCGCCAGGAGCTCAGCACCTTCTCCACCCGCGAGCGCCTGCTGGAGACGCTGCGCGCCGCCGACCCGCACAGCGACCTGGTGCGGGCGGAGCTGGCCATGGTGCAGGGCGCGCTGGAGCTGCGCACCAAGGCGGTGGAGGACGTGCTCACCCCGCTGGCCGACTGCTTCCTGCTGCGCTCCGACGCCCTGCTGGACTTCGCCACCGTCTCCGAGATCCTGCGCTCCGGCTACACCCGCATCCCGGTCTACGAGGGCGACCGGCGGGACAACATCGTGGACCTGCTCTTCGTCAAGGACCTGGCCTTCGTGGACCCGGCCGACTGCACCCCGCTGCAGACCGTCACCCGCTTCTACCGCCGGCCGCTGCACTGGGTCTTCAGCGACAGCCGCCTGGACACGCTGCTGGAGGAGTTCAAGAAGGGTGAGGGCGCCGGACCCCCGGTTCTGTCCTCCGGGCACCCGCACCCCCAGGCACCCGCCCCGACTCCCCGGGCTCCGGCTGTGCGCTCCGGGCCATGCAGCCTCCCGCGGGGCTCGGGGTCCCCCTGTCCCTGCCTCCACCCGGCCGTGCGCCCGCGGCAGCCACCGCCTTCCCCTTGCGCCCCCCGGCCCTTGGCCGGCTGCCTCTGGCGCACCCCGCCCGCGCCTCCCCGACCGCCCCCTGCTCCCCCAGGCCCGGGCGTGCGGGGCACTCCCGGCAGGGGAGCGGGGCCCCTGCGGGTGTCGGAGCTGGGGTGCCCGGATAGGATGCCCTGGGCGGGCAGGGGGCTCCTGGGCTCTTTGCGCCCTGCATGAACCGGGCGTGTGCCCGCTGGCTCCGCGCAGCTCTCGGGGGTGTGCGGGACTCGTGCGCCCCATACGGGCCCGGGGCGGGGTCCGGCTGCCCGGGTGCTTTTGACCCCGAACCTCATTGCGAAGCGCTGAGGGGTTGGAGCGAGCTAGGGGCCGGGCTGAGCCTCCTCGGGGGTCGCAGCGCTGTCATTAACCGCCCCTGCGGCTCATGCCAGCAGCAATATATGCCCCCGTGGGGGGGGAGCGGCGGACTCGGGCGGCTGGTGCTTTCCGCGAGGGGCTGCTCTGCATTGGCCCCTCTGCACCCAGGCTGGGCGGAGTGAGGCCGGCAGCGAGCGGGCGTGGAGCTGGGCTGTGAGCGCAGTCCTAGCTGTGCCACTCCCTTGGGAAGGTCGCTGCTGGGCTGTGGAATGGGGACAGATCCTTACCCCTCAGTGCCGGGAGGGTTAGTTAACACTCACTCGGGGTGTTCAAAGGCTGGTGCATGGAATCAGTTTAAGAGAGGGGCTGGAGGTGAGGTGCCTGAGTCTCCAGGCTTGTTTAGGGGGTTTAAAAGTTACTTTTGTCCCTTCTTGCTGGTGGAAATGGACTAAAACGGTTATCAAATGAACATTGTAAACAAACTAGGGCTGTCAAGTGATTACAAAAATTAATTGTGTGATCATGCTTTTAAACAATAGAATATGATTTGTTTTAATATTTGTTTTCTACTTTTTCAAAGATATTGATTTCAGTTACAACACAGAATACAACGTGTACAGTGCTCACTATATTTTTTATTACAAATATTTGCACTGTAAAAAACAAAAGAAATAGTATTTTTCAAGTCACCTAGTACAAGTACTGTAGTGCAATCTGTCATGAACGTTGAACTTGCAAATGTAGAATTATATACAAAAAAACTGCATTCAACAATAAAACAATGTAAAACTTTAGAGCCTACAAGTCCACTCAGTCCTACTTCAGCCAATCGCTCAAACATGTGAATACCATGTAAAACTGGCTACAAAAGTGCCATGCGAACGCCTGGTCTCACTTTCAGGTGACACTGTAAATAAGAAGCAGGCAGCATTATTTCCCGTAAATGTAAACAAACTTGTTTGTCTGAGCAATTGGCTGAATGAGAAGTAGGACTGAGTGGACTTGTAGGCTCTAAAGTTTTACATTGTTTTGTTTTTGAATGCAGTTATGCAACAACAACAAATCTACATTTGTAAGTTACACTTTCACGATAAAGAGATTGCCCTGCAGTACTTGTATGAGGTAAATTGAAAAATACTATTTCTTTTATCATTTTTACAGTGCAAATATTTGTAATAATATAAAGTGAGCACTGTACACTTTGTATTCTGTGTTGTAACTGAAATCAATATCTTTGAAAATGTAGAAAAAAAACCATCCAAAAAATTTAATAATTTCAGTTGAAATTCTATTGTTTAACAGTGCGATTAATCGTGATTAACTCAAAAATTAATCACGTGAGTTAACTGCGATTGACAGCCCTAAAACAGTAGACACATCAGTCTGCTCTTTCAGTTACAGTAAGCTTGACTTTTACTGTTTTTTCAAGTAGGCACATAACTTTGAGGATAGGTTGTTGGGTTTTGAGATTATCTATCTATGTTGTGACAAAGTTCTGTTCTTGACTCCATGGGTCCTGCATTTCCTGACGAATTTTTACTAGCTTCAGAGGCTCACTGTGACCCTCCACATAACCCTTCTCTCTCTAGAGGCAAGGGTCACAGTCTACTGAGCCATTTTCATCATAAGCCAGCAAGGGAGGTGAGGCGAAACAACCCTCCCGCACACAGTCTCGGTCTCTCAGTATCAGTGATTAATCAGGGAGGGGAGGGGAGGGGGGGGAAAGGAAGGAAGAGCCCAGGCCCACCCTCTACTCCGGGCTCCAGCCCAGGGACCCTAAACTTAGCAGCTATGGAAGCTGACTTTTTGGCAATAGGGCATGTACAATTCCCTGGGCTACTTCCCCACAGCAGCCCCCACTCAATATCTTCTTCACAATTACCTCAGGGCCTCCTTCCTTGCACCTGATATGGATTCGTACTACTTCATTCCTCCAACAGCACAGTTCCCTCCTATAGCTCCTGACACCCACCCCGCACTGACTAACTGGGAGGCTTTTAACTAGTTCCAGCCAGTCCTTGATTGGCTTCAGGTGTCCCAATCAATCTAGCTATCTCCACTACCTTCTAGAACGATCTTAATTGGCCCCAGGTGTCTTGATTAACCTGGAGCAACTGCCATTTGGTTACCATGGTACCAGGGATTTGTTTAGCCTGGGGCTAACATACCTGTTCCTCACTACTTTACTGTAGCCATCTGGCCTTGCCCCATCACAATATATATTTGGTCAAAGTTGTCTTGTGAGCACCTTATAGAATAATGTTTGCAATGCCATCCGGTGGGATGTTGGCCTGTAACACCTGTCCCAACCCATCCCACCTCCTTCCTGGGCACCAGATCTAGATGAAAATATAACAGATGTTTGGGGTCAGTCCTAGGTCCGGTACTATTCAATATTTTCATTAATGATTGATAAGGGAGTGGGGAGTTTGCTTATAAAATTTTGAGGATAGCATTAGACTGGGAGCGGTCGCAGGCACTTTGCAGGATAGGATTATAATTCAAAACTACCTTGACAAATAGGAGAATTGATCTGAAATCAATAAGATGAAATTCAATAAAGACTAGAACAAAGTACTTAACTTAGGAAGAAAAAATCAAATGCACAACTACAAAATTGGAAATAACTGGCTAGATGGTACTACTACTGAAAAGGATTTGGGCGCCATAGTGGATCACAAATTGAATATAAGCCAACAATGTGATGAAATTGCAAAAAAAAAAACCCAACATATCATTCAGGGGTGTCTTTACAGGAGGGTTGTATATAAGATACAGGTTATTGTTCTACTCTGGTTGGCACTGGAGAGGCCTTAACTGGAGTACCGTGTCCAATTCTGGGTACCACACTTGAGGAAAGATATGGATAAAGTGGAGGGAGTCCAGAGAAGAGCAATACAATTGAAAAAAGGTTTAGAAATCCTGATCTATTAGGAAAGGTTAAAAAAAATTGGGTGTGTTTAGTCTTGAGAAAAGAAGACCGAGGCTTTTTCTACACTGGCACTTCATCGGCAAAACTTTTGTCGTTCAGGGGTGTTAAAAAAAAACAAAACAAAAACCACCCACTGAACAACAAAAGTTTACCGACGAAAAGCGCCGTTGTGAACAGCGCTTTGTTTGCAGGAGAGCTCTCTCCTGCTGACAAACAGCAGCTCATGCCTTTTAGCGGCAGGGCTGTAGCAGCACAGCTAGGGTGACCAGATGTCCCGATTTTATAGGGACAGTCCCATTTTTGGGGACTTTTTCTTATATAGGCTCCTATTACCCCCCACCCCTGTCCTGATTTTTCACATTTGCTGTCTGGTCACCCTAAGCACAGCCCTGCCCCTAAAGCCTCCTAGTATATCCATAGTCTGAGGGGGGGGGACCTGATAACAGTCTTTGAATCTGTTAAAAGCTGTTATAAAGAGGACAGGGATCAATTGTCCTCCATGTCCACTGAAGGTCAAGAAGTAAGGGCACAATCTGCAGCAAGAGAGATTTAGGTTAGGTATTAGGAAAATCTTTAGCTATAAACAAAGTAGAGAAATTTAGCCTTGACAAATCTACTATAAAGAAGGTGCACAACTGGATGGAAAACCATACTCAGGGAGTAGTTTTCAATGGTTTACAATCAAGCTGGAAGGGCATATTGAGTGGGGTCCCTCAGGGATCTTTCCTGGGTCTCGTTCTATTCAGTATCTTCATAAATGATTTGGATAATGGCAGAGAGAGTACACGTATAAAGTTTGTGGATCATACCAAGCTGGGAGGGGTTGCAAGTGCTTTTGGAGGACAGAATTAGAATTCAAAATGACCTTGACAAACTGGAGAAATGATCTGAAATAAATAGGATAAAATTCAATAAGGACAAATGCAAGGAAGGAATACTCAGTTGCACAAATACAAAATAGGAAATGACTGCCTAGGAAGTGTTAATGAGCCACTTCCCCTTGAATGGTCTGGTAGCATGTGTGAGCTACTGAGGCTAAACTATCTGTTTGATCTTGTGTTAAGCTGTGACACTGAGGGCACGTCTTCACTACCCACCAGATCGGCGGGTAGCAATCGATCTATTGGGGATCGACTTATCGCGTCTAGTGAAGACGCGATAAAATCGATCCCTGATCGCTCTGCCGTCGACTCCGGAAATCCACCGCGGCAAGAGGCGGCAGCGGAGTCGACGGCGGCGCGGCAGCGGTCGACTTGCCCCCGTCCTCACAGCCAGGTAAGTCGACCTAAAATACGCAACTTCAGCTACGGTATTCACGTAGCTGAAGTTGCGTATCTTAGGTCGACCCCCCGCTGTAGTGTAGACCTAGCCTCAGTTCCTTTCCCAGACTGAGGAAGAGCTCTGTCATAAGGGACTGGGGCGTAGGTGGCATGGCCTAGGGTCACAGCTGGGCTGAGGTCTGCCCACCAGGGTCAGGAGTGGGCGGAATTGCAAGGCCGGGTCCCGTTAACAAGAGTCAGGGTCAGAGTCAGGCCAGGGTCAGAGATCAGAGGTAGTACAAGGTTAGAATCAAGGGGCAGAAGTCAGGGTCAGGCTGGAATCAGAGACCAGGGGAAGAGCCGAAGTCTGGCAGTGCCGTCAAAGTCTGTGTGATTGACCAGACAACTTCCTGGGGCAACCCCTGGGGTTAAGTAGGGGAATTTGGCCAATCAGAGGGCTGCTACTCTGGGTTTCTTGGGCGGTACTTCCTGCAGCGCCTACTCTCCACAGTGCTCCCTGGCTGTGCTGTTGCATGGCCTCCTGGTAGCACTGTGAGAATATCAGCTGCCCCAGGCTCTGGAGACATGGGTTCTTGTCCCTGAGTCCTTACGTCTGTGTCTATCGAAAGCTTGTGTCTCTTACCAACATGCTAAAAGATATTACCTCATCCACCTTGTCTGCCTAGGAGGGAGTAGTGCAGAAAAGGATCTGGGGGTTATAGTGGATCACAAACTAAATACAAGTCAACAGTGTAATACTGTGCCCAAAAAAACCCACCATTATTCTGGGATGTATTAGCAGGAGTGTTGTAAGCAAGACAGGAGAAGTAATTCTTCCGCTCTACTCTGCACTGATGAGGCCTCAACTGCAGTATTGTGTCCAGTTCTGGGCACCATACTTTGGAAAAGATGTGTCCAAATTGGAGACAGTCTAGAGAAGAGCAACAAAAATGATTAAAGGTCTAGAAAACATGACCTATGAGAAAAGATTGAAAAAAATGGGTTTGTTTAGTCTGGAAAAGAGAGGACTGACGGGGGGCAAGATAAGTCTTCAAGTACAGAAACAGTTGTTATAAAGAGGAGGGTGATAAATTGTTCTCTTTAAGCACTGAGAACAGGACAAGTAGTAATGGGCTTAAATTGCAGCAAGGGAGGTTTAGGTTGGACATTAGGAAAAACTTCCTAACTGTCAGGCTGGTTAAGCACTGGAATAAATTGCCCAGGGAGGCTGCAGAATCTCCATCATTGGAGGTGTTTAACAGCAGGTTAGACAAACACCTGTCAGAGAGGATCTAGATAATACTGAGTGCAGGGGACTGGACTAGATGACCTCTCAAGGTCCCCTCCAGTCCTACACTTCTATGATTCTATAAGGATAGTCAAGCTCTGGAACAGGCTTCTAAGGGAGGCTGTGGAATCCCCATCGTTGGAGGTTTTTAAGAACAGGCTGGACAAACGGCTGTCGGGGATGGTCTAGGTTTATTTGGCCCTGTCTCCACACAGGGGGCTGGACTAGATGACCCTTCCCGCTCTACGTGTCTTTGGTTCTATGATTGCATTAGGATAACACAGGATGCATATGCACCGTGGTGCTCACGTGTTCTGTTTGGTGCATAGCAGAGTTTATGAGTGTGCTCTGCTATTGAGGGTATCTACAGTACATTGGAACCCTCTTTGCCTAGGTGAAAGTTGAGCTTGGCAGCAAGAAGGGGGAAAAGGAACAAAGCAGAACTGGTGCCGTGAAGAGTTTACATGAGTGTTTTTAAGATGACTTACCACAAGCTATACCTTCTGCTGCAGTTACACCTATCTCATAGAGCTGGAAGGGACCCTGAAAGGTCATTGAGTCCAGCCCCCTGTCTTCACTAGCAGAATCAAGTACTGATCTTGCCTCAGATCCCTAAGTGGCCCCCTCAAGGATTGAACTCACAACCCTGGGTTTAGCAGGCCAATGCTCAAACCACTGAGCTATCCCTACTTGTCAAAATCAAATCTAGAACAGCGTCCCTCCAGTAGCTTTCTCCACCTTCTGAAATAAAAAATTGTCTCCAATACATTCCAAGAACTTGTTGGATAATCTGTGCCCTGCTGTGTTATTTTTCCCAACAGATGTCTGGGGAGTTGAAGTCTCCCATCACCACCAAGTCTTGTGCTTTGGATGATTTTGCTAGTTGTTTAAAAAGTCTCATCTACCTCTTCTTCCTGGTTAGGTGGTCTATAGTAGACCCCCTACCATGACATCACCTTTGTTTTTTACCCCCTTTATCCTTACCCAGAGAGTTTCATTAAGTCTATCACCTATTTCCATCTCAACCTCAGTCCAAGTGTATAAATTTTTAATATATAAGGCAACACCTCCTCCCTTTTTTCCTGCCTGTCCTTCCTGAGCAAGCTATAACCTTCTATACCAGTATTCCTGTCATGTATATTATCCCACCAAGTCTCTGTCATGCCAACTATGTCATAGTTGTGTTTTATTTACTAGCATTTCAAGTTCTTCCTGCTTATTCCCCATACTTCTCACCTTAGTATACAGACATCTTAGATACTGATTTGATTTCCCCCACCCCCAGTTCTGTCTTGTCTCTCCTTTATCCCTTCTACAACAGCCCATGCTCCCCCCCAAATTGCGAACCTTCTCCCAGGTCTCCGTGTTTTTTACTTACCTGTGGGCTTTGGTCACCTGCCCCCTTTGAACCTAATTTAAGGCCCTCCTCACTAAGTTAGCCAGTCTGTATCCAAATATGCTCTTCCCCTTCCTTGATAGGTGGACCCATCTCTGCTTAGCAATCCTTCTTCCTGGAACGGCATCCCGTGGTCAAGGAAGCTGAAGCCCTCCTGGTGACACCATCCTCGCAGCCAGGCATTCACCTCCAGGATGTATCTGTCTCTGCCTGGGCCCCTACCCTTGACTGAAGGACTGAAGAGAACACCACCTGTGCTCCAAACTCCTTCACCTGTACTCCCAGAGCCCT
The DNA here is from genome assembly GCF_002925995.2 of Terrapene triunguis. Taxonomy (NCBI): domain Eukaryota; kingdom Metazoa; phylum Chordata; order Testudines; family Emydidae; genus Terrapene; species Terrapene triunguis. The sequence continues at coordinate 684,381 of NW_020664446.1, read as the reverse complement.
GTAGTCACTTCTGATCTGCTGAGGGTCATACCTCACAGTATCATTAGTGCCCACAT
>NW_020664446.1:655671-664325 GCF_002925995.2 Terrapene triunguis | reverse complement strand
ATTATTGTGTTATTTTTAAATAAGCTGGTTTGCGGCTGTTTGAACATGGAATCGGAAATCTGGGGCTGCTCTAGAATAATTCACAGCCTAAAAGTAGGTACTTGGCCAAGAGAAAAAAAAAGTCTCTGTATTAGTCCCAACTGCTGTTAAGTAGCACCTAGTGCTCTTTGTAAGGGCTTGGTGGTTTTTGGCTGAGTGTGTGTGTCATTAACAACCAGCTTTTGGCCAAAAGAAATAACATTTTCTCACCCAAAGACTTGTATGAGACCAGATGGCCCCAAGTGTCTGGAAGTAGGTCTTGGCAAACATGAAGTTCTTGAAAGTAGGATTTTCTAGGATTTATTCCTGATGAAACATAGCTGCTGGTTTGATGTAGCCAACTCTGTTTTTTTTTCTTCTTTTTTTCAGTTTCAAGTCATGTTGTGTTATTACTCATAAGGCCAAGTGTATTGTCTGTTTAATATGTGACAAAGGGAAAGAGTCTCTGAGCCAAAGAACTGACAACATTTTTAAACACCCGAGAACTGTTAAACAGGCAAATTTGATCAATTAATTTTTCTAAAGTGTGCCTTAAGCTTTGTAAGAGCAGCAGTGCGGCTTGCTGCGATGTGACTTTTCCTAGTCCTGTAGCAATGGGAGGCTGTGACTCGGCCCTCTGACGTCTTGCAAGACATGTTTGCGATGAGAGGGGGGGATTTTTCATTATGGAAATTTTCCTGCTCTTCTATGTGAAAGTGACAATATTGAACTTCAGCTGGAAGGTTTAATAGCCTCGGATCCAAGGATGGGGTTAGTTTACACTAGAAGTGCTCCAGCAGGTCCATTATTGTTCGGGTAACAGTGTGCTAGCTGCTCTCCACGGATCTAGGAGGACGGTCCCTGCCCTGAAGAGATCACAGCCTGAAAGACAAGAAGTGGCTGAGGGGTGGGGGAGAGCAGGCACACACACTCACTGGAAATGCCCCTCACACCTACCGGTTGTTAGCTGGCTAATTGCTTGTAGGCAGCATGACTGAAGTGGGTCTAAATGAGACATTTGAATGATGGAGAGGGGGCCTGGCTTATTACCTGAGGAAGGTCCATTCCTTGCATGGGGCAGGATGGCCGAGAGCACAGAGTGGTAGGGGAATCGGAGTAACCAGGCTGGCCCCATGGGCAAAGCCACGGGGTGGGAAGGTGATGCAATAACAGACAGAATCAGTTACCAGACTGTGCTTAAGAAAACTGCGCACCTTTCGCGCCAGCGAGGCTTTTGGGGGACCTAGCTGCTACGCCGGAGGCCGTGTTTCAGAGTAGCAGCCGTGTTAGTCTGTATCCGCAGAAAGAACAGGAGTACTTGTGGCACCTTAGAGACTAACACATTTATTTCAGCATAAGCTTTCGTGGGCTACAGCCCACTTCATCGGATGCATGTAGTGGAAAATACAGTAGGAAGATTATATATAGACACAGAGAACATGAAACAATGGGTGTTACCATACACACTATAAGGAGAGTGATCAGTTAAGGTGAGTTTTTATCAGCAGAAGAGAAAAAGAACTGTTTGTAGTGGTAATGAAAATGGCCCATTTCCGGCATGTCTCTCTGGAGAGGAGAGGCTGTTCTTGACTTAACTCCAGTGTATAACTTAAGACTAACTCAAGAATTAACAGTAGTCCAGTCACTAAGTAACAGTGACCACAACAGAGATGGATTCAACATACGGGGGCAGGAGGGAACCAAAAAGTGACACGGTGACTCGGAACTTTAGAAAGGGAGATTTCAATAAAATGAAAGGGCCAGTCAAAAAGGCCCTAAAGTTAAAAATAAAGTAAAACCCTTAGCTGTGGCTTAGGTGCTATTAAAAAAAACAAAAACCAGTGGTCTCAGAAGGCACGTGTGCTGCTGAACCAAAAGTGAACCAGGAAATCAAAGAGTAAAACCAGTAGACCTAAATGGCAGGTTCAAGAGGCTACTGATGCCAAGCAGAAATCCTTCGACATTTGGAAGTGAAGCTCTGAAACAGGAGCATGAATTACAGCAGGCAATGTGCTAGAGGGAAATTAGGGAGGCCACGATGGCTTCCAGGCAGCAAAGAGCTAAAGGTATAAGAGCAAATAAATGTTTCAGACTTATCAGAAGCAGGAAGCCTACAAAGAATCAGTGCAGCTGCTGGATCACTGGGGCTAAACGGAGCAATTAAGGAAGACAAAGACGTTGCTGGGAGATGGAATAATTTCTTTGCAGGAGTCTTCATCACAGGGGAAATTCCATCCCCAGCCGGCTCTTTTATAATAACGAAGATGAGGTTCTTTCAGAGACTGAGATGTCAGAAGAACCGGGAGGTCCTTGAAAAAGCAGTAAGTCCCCAGGCCAAAATGGTCCATCCAAAGGTTCTGAAGGAGCCAAAGTATGAAGTGGCTAAACTGCTAACTAAAATCGGCCCCTGTCCCAGGGGCTTGGAGGGTAGCTAATGTTGAACCTGTATTTAAAAAAAGGCTCTAGGGCCAATCCAAGGAGTTGCAGACTCCAAACCCTTAGAGTTGTAGCTGACTGAACCAATCATTAAAAACAGAATAATGAAACACCTACAAGATCATGCTACAACAGGGCCTGACAGCACAGTTTCTGCCAAGGGAAACTGCCTCTCATTAATCGGTTACAATTCGCTAATCAGGTCAGTAGAGTTGTGGATAAGGGAGAACCACCTGACATAACATACTTGGACTTTCAAAAGGCCTTCAACAAGGTCCTGCACAACAGGCTATCCAAGAAGCTAAGTCCCCATGGGGTGTGAGGGAAAGTATTGTCCTGGTTCAGAAACTGGCTAGGAGACAGCTAACAAAGTGTAGAAGTAAATGGTCTTTTTTCACCCTGGCAAAAGGTGAATAGAGGGGGCATCAGGGTTCCATATTGTGTTGTTTAATATATTTATTAATGATCTAAATAAGGGGGTGAGCAGCGAGGTAGCAGCATTTCCAGATGACACAAAGTTATTCAGGTCAGTCAAATCCAGAGAAAATTATGAGGAACTTCAGAGGGACCTGACCAAGTTAAGGGAAAGGGAAAACACAAAGATAAATGAAGTTCAGCATTGATAAATGCAAGTAATGCATTTATTGGAGAGAAAAATTTAAACTACTCTTACACCTTACAGGGTTCTAAATTACCTGTATCAGTTCAGGAAAGGGACCAGGATGTCACTGCAGACAGCAGAATGGAGAGCTCTGTGTAGGTGTGAGCTGAAAAGCTAATGAGATGCTACGGTGCATAAGGAGTGGGAAGGGGAATAACAGAAAATACTATAATGCCTTTTAATTATTGGTGCTGCCTGAGCCGGATACTGTGTGCAGGACCGGTCACTCAGCTGAAAACATATACTGCAAAATTAGAGGGGATTCAGAGAAAGGCAACAAAAGTTATTAGGGCCCTAGGAAGACTCTTAGAAAGGCGATGAATAAACGGGGACATCACAAAAGTTCATAACATGATGAGTGTTATAGAGAAGATAGATTCTGTGTGTTTGATAATACAAGAACAAGGGGACAGTCAGTGTAATTAACAGATAGCAAATTCAAAACTGATAAAAGGAAATACTTTTTCACGTAATGTGTAATTAGTCCGTGGAACTTACTGCCACATAAAGTCACTGAGGTCACAAACTTAGCAAGATTAAAAACGAGATTGTACATTTACATGGATAATAAGAATAATCACAGTTATAGCAGTTAATGTTAACGCACTTTGGAAGGGATATTAAGTCTAGTGCTCCAGGGCTTAAGCCGATCTTTAGGCCTCAGGAGGCGAGCTAATGCGTGGGGGGAGAGGGGAAATGATCCCAAATCTGCCTAATGTGAAGTTTCTTGCACCTTCATCTAGGGCATCTGGTTCTGGCCACTCTCAGAGACAGGATGCTGGACTGGATGGACCTCAGGTCTAACCTAGCCTGACAGTTCCTGTGATTCTCTCCATCTCTCTTTCCTTTGGTTTGGAGCTGGCGGGTTTCCCAGCTCAGTGTCCATTGGGGAGGGGAGTTGTCACTGCTCAGTCCCCACTCTAGACAGTCTGTCCCAAGCTCCTACTTCTCGCATTCCTCTGCTTCGGCAGCAGCGGAACGTCACTGAACCTAGATCTCCTCCAGGAGGGCACTGGGGCTTCCTACAGATCCCAGCACAGCATCAGACCCAGCCCTCACGCCCCGCCCATTTGAGGAAGAAGCAGTAAAAGAAGCACAGAGGCTTAACAAATCTGTCTAGATTTCTTCCCCAGGAAGCGTGCATCCTGGCTGTTCCTTTCCCCTCCCCTCTTATTAGGGAGATAAGGAGGTGGCTGTAGGGCGCACGGGACTTAACGGGTGCAGTCGGATGGGGTGCAGTGCCAGCCATCCCCAGCTGGGTCAGAAAGCTGCACAATGGGGCATTTCCGAAATACTCGGCTCTGCCGTTCAGCCTGTGGTCTGTGCTGTGCAGCCTCTCCCCCAGCCAGGTAACACCGCGTTGCTTTCCGTTGGGTGCAGGGCAGCCTGTCCCCCCTCGGAAGTGCTTTGTTGTCATCTTGTGCACACAGCAGAGATGCGGGTGCCTTTACTTGGTCTGGGGGCGAGAGCGGTAAGAGGGTTACGGGTGGAGCAGGGCTGGGTAGCCTTGTAATTCTCAAGGCTGAGCACGTTAGAGTCCCGATGTGAGTAGAGTAGAACTGCCCACCCTCCCGCAGCTCGCTAGTGAGTTACACGGGCTCTGTCCGTGCCCAGCGCTGGCCCGGCTTGCGCCTGCCCGCGGGTGCTCACGGGATTCAGCTTTTCCCAGGGAACCAGGTTCAGTCAGGCCTGAGGCTTCAGTTTGCCAGTGGGTCACTGTGGGGTGACCTAACCCACTCCCCACCCAAGAGGGCTGTGCTCCCAGCCAGGCTCAGGATCGGGGCCCGGGCCCCCGGCATCCTCGCCACTGGTCAGACGCATCAGCAGATTCCTGCCATCTGGCCAACAGTAGAGAAGGGCCCTGCAGGAGGGTCTCATTCGCCCACTGAAAGCAGGGGTAGGAAGGGCTCCCGGGTACCTTAAACAGGCACCTTTCTCCTCCAGGCCAGGTGCGGCTTCTCAGGTTTCCCCTTGTAGCTGCCTGGCCTGTTCTTTCCATGGCAGCGTAACTCAAAGGCTCTGGCAAGAAGGAAAGCGAACCGATCCCCCTGACATTGCAGCCCAAGCAAGCACAGAACCCCGGCTTCAGAGCAGCCTGACCACCGGCCCCGAGGCACAGGCTCCGCTGAAGGCCTTTCCCTCAGGCCTGGCTAATGCCTCTGCCTTCTCACACCCCATGAAGGGATTTAACCCCTTCGCTCCCAGCTGGGCAAGGGTTGGCACAATCGGTCACAGGTATAAAGCAAATCCAAGTGGCAGTCAGACTTCGCAGCAAGAGAGTGGGGTCCCCGGTTATCCCCATATCCTGTGTGGCATGGGTCATCGCTGCACCTGCCTGTGACCAGAAGGGCCTCTGAGTGTGCTACTGAGCACTAAGGAACCCAGACCAACGTTGCAAGAGCATTCACCCCTGGGAGCCCAACGGGCGCCACAGAAGGGCTGAGCATGTACAGCAGCTGCCAGTGGGCGCTCAGCATCTCTGAAGATCAGTGCCCAGTATCTCAAGTGGGGCACTCAGACAGAGCAGCTTCTTTTGAAAACTTGGGCCCTAAAGTCGGAGCAAATGACCCAGAGTAGGAGCGAGGAAGAGACTCCCACAACTCCTGCAAGAAATCAGCCCACCGGCGCCGGGGGCTCAGTGCAGGGGAGTCTGACGCTCGGCATGTTCTGTGTGAATCATGTCTGGTTTCACTGGGTGCTTTATCCCTCTTCCTCATCCTCTGCCTCCTGCTAGTTTTCTTAGATGGGGGCTCCAAGGCAGGGCACGGCCACAGTTCTGGTTTGTTATTTGTCCTGCTCCCAAGGCCCACGCCAAGCCGCGCCTCCCACCGAGCTCCGGGCTGGTGCTCAGAGTGGGGGAGCTCTGGGTCAGGTTCTGTACCAGCCCAGATCGCCTAGCTATGGCAGTGCTGTGCTCACCTGCTGCCTTTCTGCAACCCTCGTGCAGCAGGTCTGAGGTATCACCTCACCGCCTGCTGGCAAAGAGCTCACGAGCTGCTCTCCATGCCCGGGTATTTCCTGAGGAGCCCATCTGGCAGAGAGAACGCGGGCCTAGGAAGGGACACTTCGGTCCCTCGGCCCCATCGGCCTAGGGAGTCTCCCTGCTGAGGCCTGGGTGGAGAACGATGCCGCCCAGAAGCCCCCCCAGCTGCCGGGGGATTCCATTCCTGTTCTGTTCCCTTTCGACAGGTAAATCGCACCTGGCCATCGTGCAGCGGGTGAACAACGAAGGGGAAGGAGACCCGTTCTATGAGGTGATGGGGATCGTCACGCTGGAGGATGTCATTGAAGAGATCATCAAGTCCGAGATCCTGGATGAGACAGACCTTTACAGTCAGTGTCCCAGACCAGATACTGTGATGAGGGGAGCCAGGATAGGGCCTAGCTAGCTAGATTAGACAGACAGCTTGCCTAGAGAAACAGAGTCAGCCTGAGCAGCCAGGAATTAATTTCCTGAGGAGGGGAATGTATCCGTCCTGCGCCGCCACTCCCCACAGGCCCTGCGTGTCCTCTACAGCACAGAGCATGCGTCATGAAAATAACAAGCACAGCCTGAGACCCATCCTTGCCCTCCTGTGATTCTGGCACCTCACCTGCAGACGCTCTGTGTACGGCGCAGTCGCACTGCATGTCACAGGCCCCTCTGCCTGGCGTGGTCCCTCGGCTGTACGGGAAGGGAGCAATGTAAGTGCTGACTGACTCGGCCCGGTGCTTTCAGTGCACAGACTTGCAGGTATCGAGGGAAATTCCCGAGAGGAGGGTGGATCTGGCTGGGGAACTGTCTCCTCAGGGCGGGGTGGGAGCTCCATTGCTTGGATCTTTTAGAACTGGACTGGCCAAGGCACTAGAAAACAGCCTGAAGGGAACAATCCGGCCCTGGCAGCTGGGCGGCAGGGATGGACTGGAGGGGACCAAACAGGTCTAGATCTTCCGGCTGGCCCCTGTGGGTCTGGAGGCAGCAGCTAGGCTCCAATCTCAGCTGCTCAGACGCCGTGGGGACGAGCACAGTTTAAATGTCTCAGGTCTCGGCTACACTGGTGTAATTCGAGGTTCAGTTGTGTTCCAAGCTGACCTTAATCAGTATTGTCCCAGGCACGTAACCGTGCCGCTCTCCACCCCTGCAGCAGACAACCGAAAGAAGGAGAGGGCGCTGCACCAAGGCAGGAAGCCGCACGACTTCTCCATCTTCAGGCTCTCAGACAGTGAGATGAAGGTGAAGATCTCCCCTCAGCTGCTGCTGGCCGCGCACCGCTTCATGGCATCAGGTACCAGCGCCCCCTCGTGCCTCGTGGACGGAGGCCCAACACCCCCAAGCACAAGTGCCCTGGGGGCTCTCAGGACCCTCCCCACAGTATTGCCAACTCTCCACCACCAGGGTCTTGTGCTCTGCTGCCTCGTGGATTTCATCCGCTTCCTTCCCCCCAAGGAGGGGTTCCCCTTTCACCTCCTTCCTGGGGACTCGGACCCATGGGGGTCACAGACTCCCCAGCTCGGGGGCTTGGATTTGGCTCCCAGTCCTGGCCCAGGGCACCACGGGGGGACACTGCTGTGGAAGGCCCCATCACCTGAGTGAGATACCAAACCAAGGCCCCCCTCTCTCCTGTCCCTGGTCATCATAGGCGCCGACTCCGTGGGTGCTCCAGGGCTGGAGCACCCATGGGGAAAAATTAGTGGGTGCTCTGCACCCACTGGCAGCCAAGCCCCTCCACCAACCCCACTTCCTCCTCCTCCGTCTACCTCCCAGCGCTTCCCGCCAGCTGCCGCCAAACAGCTGTTTGGCTGCTCGGGGGGGGGGGAGGAGCAGGAGCATGGCGTGCTCAGGGGAGGAGGCGGGGAAGAGGTGGGGCCAGGGCGGGGATTTGGGGAAGGAGTCGGAATAGGGGCAGGGAGAGGATGGAGTTGGGGCGGGGACTTTGGGGAATGGGGGTGAGGCAGGGGCAGGAGGGGGCGGGGCAGGGGTGGAGTCAGGGCGGGGCCGGGGGCAGAAAGGGGGGGTCGAGCACCCACCGGCGGGAGCAGAAGTCGGCGCCTATGCTGGTCATCTGCCTGGGTGAAGTTATGATCCCTGAGCGCTTTGCCAGCAGCGTCAGGGGGAACGCGAGCATCCCAGGCAGCGTCTCCTGACTGGGCGGAGTGAGCACACGGGGCCTGCTCAGCCCTGCCCTGCTGGGATTTCCCACGCGGAAAGGGCCGTGGGATAGGTGGAGTCCATCTCCTCTCTTCCCCCTAGAAATCGAACCCTTCAAATCTCCCTGCCTCTCGGAGAAGATCCTGCTGAGGCTCCTCAAACACCCCAACGTCATCCAGGAGCTGAAGTACGACCATAAGAACAAGCAGGCCGTGGAGCACTATCTCTACCAGCGCAACCGGCCTGTGGACTACTTCGTCCTCATCCTGCAGGTGCGTCCAGGGCCAGGGCGCTTCCCCACGCCAGGCAGCCCGAGGCTGAGCCCCACAGGGGCTGTCCTCAGTGGCTCTCACCTGGCTGGGCCAGACCAGGTCGTTCAAAGGGAAGAGCCTTGGGATTTCACAGCCCAGG
>NW_020664446.1:630200-655661 GCF_002925995.2 Terrapene triunguis | reverse complement strand
AAAAAAACAATTTTAATGTAAAATGGGTGAGACACCCCAGTCTACACAATAAGCCATGCCCGAGTGAGAATTGGTGGGACAGGGGCACTGTTAGATGAGCAAGGGCACAAGGCCAGAGTTGCATACAGCTCCTAACGCCCCGGGCATGGCTTATGGCTATTAGGTCAGGTTGGGAAATAATTATTTATTGTGGGACTTTTTTAAGTGTTTTTACACAAATGTCATATGAACATTTATTGTTTTACATAAAAAAAAAAACCCTGACAATTTGTTTTTTTAAAACCATTGTTGGTAAATGTTCCTGGTAACAATTTTCTGTTTTTTAAAACCCCAAAACTTTTACCAAAAACTGAGAAATTTTTATCAAAAAATGTTTTATTGGTGTTGTCAGAGAACTGGAGAAATTCTACCAGAACTAAGGCTTTTGTGGAAAATTTTCATTTTGGTCAAAAAGCCATTTTTTGTCCCCCCAAATATAGTTTAAATGAAAAAAAAAATGTGCACAGCTCTAATTGCCCTAGTTCCACATCAAGGCCCCAACCCTGCACACACATGCGTTAGCGTCTGCAGGCTTAGGGCCTGTCTCTGGCCAGCCACAGGGGCACTGTGGGAATGATGCTAGAGTACCAAGCGTGCAGGCATTTTGTGCCACCTTTGGGCAGAAATCTCCCCTGCTCAGCCCAGGCAGGACCTTTTTGGGTAAGTTTTAAATCTCTTTTTGCCAAGTTATCTGGCTGGGGGGAGGAGCTGTTTTTCACACTTTAAAGAGCTGTTCCTGCCCTACTCTGAGCTTAGCTTTGAACATTTGGAAATGTCGCAGGGCCCAATCCTGGAGCTTTGCCATTGGCTTCTGTAGCAGCTGGGGCAGGACCTTATTGAGCAGGTGCAGTGGGCCATATTATTATCATTATTTGTGCTACAGAAGCACCTGGAGCACCAACCAATGCAGAACAAGGCTGCTGGGTGCTGCACAGACAAGGCAGTATCAAGACAGTCTCAGCCGCAGAGAACTTACCATTTAATGCTTCAGTCATGTAGCTGGAATGGAGCGGGTAGAGCCGGCACCCACACAGAGCTCCATGCAGCTCCAGGGCACCAACCAAACAGACAGTGACACGATGCAGCCGGGGGACAAGGCAAACAAACAGGAGGGAGAAAACAGTAGTGAAGACAATGAGGTTTTGTATGATCCGTTTAGGTCTCAGTTCACCACCTTTCGGCTGTACTGAATGTGGGTCCCACGCAGATGTGGGCTCACAGGTGAACAAAGGCCAGTCTGAGATGGCACAGGTGGTTCAGTTTACCTGGCAGCTGCTCAGGTGAATGTGTGCATGCTGTTAAAGCAATGCAGTCAAGTTAGAAAAACCCAGAACCCTCCCACACATTCCCTGCCTGCAGTTACTGACCAGCTCTGGTTTCGCACTGGTCTACACTGGGAAGTTCCATCTTCACAGCTCCGACTCTCAGGAGTGTGAAAAGTCCACACCCCTAAGAGACGCAGCTCTGCTGCCTAATGCCCAGTGTAGGCAGCGCTACATCGACGGAATTCTTCTGTCAGCCTGGCTACCGCCTCTCGGGGAGGTGGATTATTTGCGCCAGCAGAAGAACCCCTCCTGTTGGCACAGGTCATGTCTACACTGCCGCTGGAGCAGTTTAAGTGTAGACATACCCTTAGTCAGACTAGAAGAATTTTCAGCATCTAATTGGCGTGATCCTGTTATTAATGATTACTCCCCATCCAGCTCCTTGGCTGTGTACTGAGATGCCCCCCTCCTGCTGATTTTATAATCCGAGCCCCTGATCCTGAATCCTGTTCTGACAACTAAAGCCCTGTGCCTGGGCCGAGCCCAGTGGGGCCCATGGAGAGCTGCCTACGTGGGCCCAGTTGTGGGGTCGAAGCCCAAATTAGTACCTGACCCCAGCAGGGAGGGGCAGATGGGGAAGAGAGAGTGCTCATGGCGGGAAGTGGTGAACTATTCCCAGGGAGGCCAGACTATTGGGAGTTTGTTAGGATCAGGTATTTCTTACTGGATACTCTGACTTTAATTTAAAAAGCAGCGATGCTTGTGTTGATGATTTAAATCCTCTCCTTGGATGATCATCAGGCATTCTCCCACCTCTCACTGCTTTCTGCGCCACGTTCCACTTGGACGATGAAATAAACAGGTTAACCCAGCATCGGCTTAAAGCTCCAGTCCTGCAAGCACTTAGGCACCCGCACTCCCATCAGTGGGATGCACAACTCCATGCGTGGGCTGGCAGGGTTGGGGCCCAAGGCTGTCATGTTTGGGCTGCAAACCCTTCAGGGTGGGGAAAATCATGAGAATTATTTCTAAGGCACCTAAATCCACCTGATTGCCCTTCCAGCTGTGACAGACACCCGCTCCTCCCAGGTGTGCACCATCCATCGTGCGTGTGCTCTTAGCGCCACCTGGTGACCATCTCGGGGGCTGTGCATGGTCCAGCTATAAATGCCTGGTGGCTATTTATTGACTCCCATATTTCCCTTTTCCCATGAATATGAACCTGGCGTTGTGCAATGAGACATTTATTCTCATGTGACCACACAGGGTGAAATTCCATCACAAGGGCACGTTCCACTTACACACCACTCACATCCAGAACTATAGGACTTATGGGGGATGTAGGTGTTGGCCAGGCCTTGAATTTCACCCACAGAACATTTACTTTGATCATTCATGGTTTTCCTTTTTTTCCCCACTTGAAGAGTAATCCAGTGAAAAACACGCGTGATCTTATTGTTACTATCAGAAATTTAAATAGTAACATTTACTGATTATTAAACCTTTGTTATATTGCTACTGTGCAGCCATGTAACTTTGTTATAGAGCACCAGAGATGAGCATGAGGCATTAGAGAGAGAAAGGTGATAGGCCCTGCCCTGGCACCATAAGGGCTGAGTTAGATCGGATAGAACAAGTAGATGGAGAGGAGAGAGCTCACAGACCAGGATATGGGCAATCATGCCAAATGGTCAGAGCAGGAGTCGGTAGCCAGGAACTGGAGTCAGAGGTCAGGAATCAGAGCTGAGGGTCAGAACCTGGTTACCTGGAGCAAAGCAAGACTGGGAACAAGTAGACACAAGAGCTATCACAGCCATGGGAAAATGCTTTGAGCAGCCACAGAATCACCAGTCCACCGCTCACCCTCTCACCAAGCAGTGTAGCCAATCAGGCAGCTGATACAGGCCAGCTGTGCTCGTTAGCTTGCCCATCAGCTGGCCCCGATTCCTGACTGGTGGTGTCACATGGAGACTTGAGGTGGGTGTTTTTGAAAGTGCTGCATTGTATTAGTGCATCTTGCAATCATTGATTTTTGATAGGTTTGTCATTCCAAGGGTGAGGGGTTACTACTGTGAGGAGTGTGAAAGAGGTGGGTTTGGAGAAGGGAGGCGGCCAGGTGGCAAACTCTCCAGCTTTTTTATCTTCAAGGCACTTTACAAACATTCATCAGCCACAGCAGAATAAGAAATCTGATCGTTCCTACAGTAACGTTAACATGGCCCCTTGCATGTGCATATAAAGACAGACTTGTCCGTGGAGAAAGTGTGGTGTACTGGTTAGAGCAGGGGTCTGGGAGTCAGGATGCCTGAGTTCTATCAGTGGTTTGGGGAAAGGAGTGTGATGTAGTGGTGAGAACCAGGGGGCTGGGAGTCAGGACACCTGGGTTGGAGTCCTGACTCTGGGAGCAGTGCTGCCTAGCAGTTAGAGCAGGGAATAGGGCGTCAGAAGACACCTACTGCCTTGTTTGTAACCTTAAGTAAATCACTTACGTTCTTTGTGCCTGTTTCCCCGCATAAGGCTGCTGTAGTGACAGTTAGTCAGCGTTTCTGAACAGCTGTGAGCCCTAGGTTAAAAGCCCTACGTGGCTAGTAGTGGACCAGTAGTGCCTGACAGGGAGAGCAGCTCCACGCAGTTAGTGACCAGCTGCAGGAGGCTGCGTCTGGGCCTTGAAACCGGCTGATCGGTAACCAACAGGAAACACTGGCCTGGTGTGCCCGCAAGGGGGGCCGTGATACCAGCGAAAGAATGACACTCAGTGCCTGAGAGTAAAAAGCAAGGCTTTACTGAAGGAAGAACTTACACTCCAAGCAGCGCGGGGAGTCCCTGAGGCGCGCGGAGGGGCTGCGGGGGATTCTGACCATCCGGGACAGCTGGCCAGGCAGGACTCCACTGAAGGGAGTCCGCTGCAATGCTATATCCCCCCGCGCTTATCTCAAGGTTACATCGGGTCAACAGCTGGCTACATTCATTTCATTCATAAATTGTACTCATTATATAAGCTAACTTGTTTACAGACAAAAACATGCTGAACTCTACTAAACTACGTTTTGGCAGGGTCTGCCGAACAAAGTTCATTGCATGGCCTTCAACTACACAGCCTGCATCTTCCGCTCGCATTCAGTCACATACTCAGTCCGCCACTGAGCTCCTCGCCAAGCTTCCGCAATCTGTCCCCTACACCTGGGAATTGCCATGGAATAAAAACTGTAAAGAAAAGGTGAAGCGATTCCCTTTCTCTGCAGCGATAGCTCACTTGCCGTGAATACGGCTTCCCTGCCTGATCCAGGCCAGGCGGGCAGGTTCATGCTCAGCAGTGCACAGAGTTCAAAACAACACTCAGCCCCTTGAGGAAGGAATAGCCAGCCCTGCCCATCTCTGTGCAGCCTCGGGCACAGCGCTGCGGAAACAGCCTTGGCAGGGTATGACTTTGGGCAGTTTCTGTGAGCAGCTCCATGCAGGGGCCCCTGCACATATCCCCCGCTGCCCCCGCGCACAGAGCTGCCTGCAGAATCAGGGTCTGAATCCTCAAGTACTTCCTTCATTAAATCCCTCCTGATGCAGGATCTGTTTTGTTTCTTCAGGGAGATGCTACCTTACTGTGACTTTGTGTGCACGTCCCCCACCCCACGTTCATGGCTCTGCTACATCAGGACATGGAGAAGGAAACCCATTCTCCTGATCCAAGTACACACTGGGCCAGATCTGCGGCTGGTGTAAATTGGAGCCGTGCCATTGCAGTCCAAGTGCCTATGCTGGCTTGCACCAGCTGGCTTCTTAGCTGACCTCTGCCATGTTTGAATCCATCAGATCTGTGACCTCAGAAAGTGACTCTCTTCTGTTCTTTAGGCCTTGTCTTCATGGGGGTGCTTTGCCTGCTAACACGAATGTGGTTATCCTGGGGCAGTTCGTGAACTCTTGTCCTCCCTTGGCTTGTGTGATTGTCTTCTCCCAGTTATCCTCCTGCCTCACTAATGGCCCCCTTCAGCAGATCCTCTTCATCTGCCCTCCAGCTTTCTGTGGGGGCTCCATAGGGCTCTGTCCTTGATCCCCTCCACCTTATCTCTGGGTAATCTCATCCACAACACGACTTCAATTACCACTACTACGCTGAGGATTCACAGCTCTACTTCTGTGCTCCAGCCTTGGGTTCTCCAGACTAGTTCCTCGGCCTGTCTCTGACATTTCCTCACGGATGTCTGCTCAAGCCATCAGCTCAAGCTCGGCGTGGCTAAAACAGAGTCCTAACCGCCTTCCCTGCTACCTCTTTTCTTGATCACTGTCGCCAACACAACCATCCTGCCAGGCCCATAACCTGGGTGTCAGAGCTCTCCCTAGGTCCTCACACCCAGGCTATGTCTAAATCTCGTAGATTCTTTCTGCAGAACGTCTCTAAGATACGGCCTTTCCCATCCATCCACACAGCTAAAACTCTCACCATCTTGTATCTCAGTTACTGCAACATCCTTCTCTCTGGTCTTGGCAAATGCAATCTTGCCCCGCTCAGATCCATTCGGTGTGCTGCTCGAAAGCTGGTTCTCCTAGCCCGCGGCTCTGACCACGCCACCCTCTCTGCATCCCATCACTGGCTCGCTCGTCTCTGTGCATTAGACATCAGCTGCTTGTCTTCACTTTCAAGGCCCTTTGTGGCCTCTCCCCACCCTATCTAACATCTCTCCTTCACTGCTGAGAATCGACTCCTGCCTCCCATCAGCCCATGACGCCAGCCCCCACGTGCTTTCACCCAGACTGTCCCTCACCTGTGGGGGGGCTCCCTGCAAACATCCGCAAAACCACCTCACTGGCCTCCTGCAAACTCTCCTGTGCTGGGACGCCTACACAAATCTTGACAAGGGTTAGGTGCTGAGACCAGTCCTGGCTCATTGCTTCCTCGTACGTCTCCGTCTGCCTGCAGCCAGCTGTTGTCTCCGACTTGGATTGAGAGCTCCAGGTGGAAGGGATTGTCCTTTTGTTCTGTGTTTGTGCAGCGCCCAGCACTGTGAGGGCCTGGGCCATGCCTGGGGCGCTTAGGCACTAGGGTAATACAAGGGCTTGTCTACACCACGCAACTTTTAGCGACAAAGCTGTGTCGACACAGCCTTGTTGCTAAAACTCAGCGTGTGTAAATGCTCTTTGTCGGCACTTTTGCCGACAAAATACTTCCAGCCCCGCGAGCAGTGTTCGCTTTGTCGGCAGGAGAGCGCTCCTGCCGACAAAGCCGCATTCACACTGCCGCTTGTGTCGGCAAAACTTTTGTCTTTCGCGGGGGGGCTTTTTTAAGTACCTGTAAAAGACAAAAGTTTTGTTGACAACTTCGCAGTGTAGACATACCCCAAGTAACACATGATAATACAGTCTTTAGACCAGTAGCACCCCTGGGTGGACACCTGGATTCTGGTAAACCCCTACTCAAGCAACATAAGCTAAACCGAAAAGGGCTCCTGGCATAGGTGCCGACTTTCCAACGTGCCAGGGGGTGCTCAAACCCCGGCTCTGCCCCAGGCCCCACCCCCACTCCTGCCCTTCCCCCAAGGCCCTACCCACACCCTGCCTCTTCCTGCCCCCGCCCCTTCCCACCCAGTTCCTCCGCCTCCCCCAAATGCACACGGTCCCCACTCCTCCAGCCTCCTGCACACCATGAAACAGCTGATTGCAGCAGGCGGGAGGCACTGGGGGGAGCGGGGGAGGTACTGATCCGTGAGACCTGCCAGCGGGCAGGAGGCACTGGGTGGGGAGGGGGGGAGGCTGCTTTTTCCCTGTGGGTGCTGGAGCACCCACGGAGTTGGCACCTATCATCCTGCAGTAAGAGCATCCACACTGGCACAGGGGCGCTATTCCAGTGTAAAGTCACACCTGGGCTCATACATAACAGTCCCGTGTAGACAAGGCCATGGAGGAGTTAGTGCCACCTGGCCTCATTATTGATTCTACTCTGACACGGAGGCCTTGCGGGTTTCCCAGAATGCTTTGTGTTATTCCATTCTGAGTGCCTCACCGACACCAGTGAAGACGCAGGTGCATGGGCCTCATCCTGGGCCCAGTATCACTGTTAGTGCAGGACAGGGGGCGTTCCCACCCCACCCAGATGGTGGTGCCAGGATCTGTGGCCTTGGGACCCCAAGAGAAGCTCTGGGATACTGTCTAATGGACCCTTCAGCCACCACAAGCCATCTGCAGCTGCAGAGAGGGCAGGCCACGGGGAGCGGCTCTGCAGGTGGCTGCAGAGTAGGGCTGGGGCTGCTCCCCAGCGAGTCAGGGAATGCGGGTCGGTTACAGCCCTGACTTCTCTCCTGTCTCATTCAGTCTCTTGTATTTCTTTCCTCTTCATCTCTTCTCCCCATCCCTGCCTGGTCATTCCGGCCTGACCCCTCACTCTCTCCATAGTGCCCGTCTCAGTGTCCCGTACCTTCGCCGTCAGCAGAGGGGAATCCCTGGCTGGCTCCCCAGGTAACTGCATGGCTTTCCCACACCGGCCTTTGGGAAAGGAAACCTCTGCATGTGCACGACTGCACAGTGGCTGGCTCTGCACGTGTGGCCTAGGTGCGCCCCCGCCGTGCCATTCGGTACATCGAGGGGAGGGCACGCTGCAGCAGGCTGCACAGGAACAGTGCAGAAGTGCCCAGTGTGTGAAACTGCACGAACAGAGCGGCACGCCCAGCGATGGGACGCCGCACATGCACGAACAGAGGGGCACGCCCAGCTATGGGACGGCGCACATGCACAAACAGAGGGGCACGCCCAGCTATGAGACGGCGCACATGCACAAACAGAGGGGCACATGCTGTAGAAGATTCTGCACCAACAGAGACGCACCTTCAAAAGAAGGGCAAAATGGGCGGAGCCGCTGCCAGCGACCTGCCCTTGTGGCAGCCAGGCCCTGGGGGCCCAGGAGCGGCCCTGTGCAGTTACCTGCTCTGCACGTAAATGCAGGGAGGGGCTGGCGGGCGCACTACTGCCCCCGCACGTGCACGCGTGTTAGTACCGCAGTAGTGTGCTCGACACACACTGCTGGGGCACTGGTGACTCTGTGGGGGGGAGTTGCTAGTGCTAAAAGCCGACCCCGAAGGGCTAGGAGCCAGCAGACAGGCAGGCGGAGTGTAGGACAGAGGCAGACTGGAGCGAATTAGGCACAGCATTAGGGATCCTGGGGGCGTGGGTCCTGGGTTATGTTTGGGTTTTTATAAATTTCATTTCCTGGCTGTTTTTGGCTGATTGCTGCTCCTGTACGTCCCTATACCTGCCAGTCATGGATACACTCTATGGCCAAGCAGTTTCCTTTCTGGGAATTACAGGAATAAAAGGGTAGTTGTACCAAAAGAGCGAAGGTCAGAGAGACATTTACATCAGCAGTGCCGCGAACAAGCTGCCTTTGTTCACTAATAAATCCACTGACCACTTTGAATCCATCATGCTGCATGTCAGCGGCTGTCAATTAACATGACTGACAGGAGGCCCTGCTCTGCAGTGTCTGCCCCAGTGTCAGACGCCATTTATAACCCTCCCCCCGGACCGCTGCAGGGGATTGTGGGGGTAAATGTAATTTGTACCAAACAACACTGGGAGCAATGAGCATCAGCTCTCACTGCATTAGAGCAAAGGGACTGCCAGGGGCCTTAAGCACAGCTCTCCATTGGGTGTGAAGGCTGTCAGTCAATATAACTGACAGGCTGCCGTTCTGGAACAGCCTATTAATAGGAGCAAGTGGGCAAACAACCTAACCAGTTTTAAGTGGGATCCTGACGTGCTTATGGATGGGATGGCCTGACAGCAGGGACGGGACTCCATGACCTAGGCAATCCCTTCCTGTTCTACGTTCCGAGCCCCCACACTCATTTGCATTCTGACGGCCCGTCTCTTGTCACCTTTATAAGATTCTGTACTTTAACAACTGTACCTGTGAGCACGTCCGAGAGCGAGCGACTGCCCCAGCCCCCCCAGACGGCAGGCCCCACATGGGAGAGAATAAACCTGCGCCTGCCAGGCTGAACAGCTGTGATGCCTGACTGCCCCTCCTGGGGGTTCTCTTCCCAAATACTCACATCTCCCCTCTCCGGGTCCCTGTGCTAACCTAGAAACGTGCTGTGCTGTGCTGGGGAGCTGCGAGTGCTGCTGGCGGAGGGGTGAAGGGTGGGTGAGGCCTAAGGAGCAATATCCCCCCACCTTCACCTGCATGGCCTCCACTCTCGGCACCTTCTGCTCAGCACCCTGCTCTCTGCATGGCGCTGCCCGTTCCAACCCCGGAAGACAGCTCAGTCAGCCACACCTGGCCTTTAGCTTCTTGTGTAAGCAGATACTCAGAGGCCTTTTTCCTCTGCAGCACAGGAGGCCAGGCTCTGCACTGCTTCCTCTTGCAGGGAGAGGATGGAGAGGGTCACTGTGGTCTGGAGAGAAGCAAAGACACCAGTGACCCCATCTGTCAGAGCATCAGCCCAGAGGGGGAGACTCCCAGCCAGGCAGGAGCTGTAGAAAGCCTCTGGGGTGTGTCTCTGGCACCTTAGCGTGGGCATTGTCCTGGTGCTAGAGAGCTCTCACACTCTGCCTCCATCTCTGTTCCCCTCCCCACCTCTAGTAAACCAATCGCCATCTCGCTGCAGCGGGCTGAATCGCTCCGAATCCCCAAGCCGGGAACGCAACGACTACGGGGACAGCAACACCCAGCTCTACAGCAGCAGCAACAACATCTACACGCCCGACTACTCTGTGCGCATCCTCTGCGACGTGCAGTTCGTCAAGGTAGCCGCAGGGCCGGGGGACCTCGCTGATGCTTTTCGGGGTGTCTGGGTGAATTGCTGCCACTTGGCCCCAGCATGAGGGAGCCGTGGCTGTGCCCAGCAGGGGGCGTTCTCCCAAAGGTACCGGCTGCAGGCAACATGCGCGCTGCACTCCCAGCTACCTGAGCCCCGCTCGCTCCCTCCACGGGCGAATAATTTACACCCCAGCTTGTCACATTGGAGCGCCCAGCCCCTTGTTGTCTGGGCCCCCGCACTGTGCACCCATCCGCTGCCTCCCCCGAAGCAGCTCAGCTCGCTCTCCTTAGCACAAACCAAACCGAAGTGTATTGAACCAGGTTTGAGATAAGGATTCGAACAAAAGCAAGTTAAACTATTAGAAACACCAGGTGACAGGTAAAAGACAAACATAAAATGCAATGGTGGCCTGGTACCCCATGTGTCAGCGCCCCCCGTAGGCCAGACAGGGCATTGCGCAGAGTCTGCTTGGATCGGCAGGGCCGTCAGTCTGTCCTTGTCTGAATCTCTCTCAACCTATCGTGGAGACAAGGACATTAATTTCTGCCCCACTGGGGCATATGGGGCACCCCTTATGTTTGACAGGGGCTAGCCAGCCCTTGTCCTCACGAGACCTGGAACCCCTTTGCTTTGTAAGGGGGTGGGTAAGGAAACCCAGGTTCACCCACTCCACTGGGTCCAGCTCAGGGCCCTTAATCGAGGCAGGCAGAACCAGTCCTCCACAATTCTCCTGCCCCAGCTCCCTGGGGCTGTCGGCTGCTGCAGCCTGTGGCTCTGGCCACTCTGGGGTGGCTTCTCACCAGCTCGCTGGCAGCCCCCTCTTGCTCCTCTGGCAGCCCCCACCCCCTGCTTCTAGGCTCTTTTATCCCCCCATCTGTGGTCAGGCTGCCAATCAGCCTGGCCAGTGGGTCCTGCATTAACTCCGTGGTTGCGAGGCCCACCTGAGGCCTATACCCCATGACAGCAATCTATAACCTCTACTTATTAACCAGTTCCTTTCTTAAGGGATTTCTCACCCAGTGCTCGGTCCATACAGCGCTGTCCAGTCCAGAGAGCTGGGAGCCACTTTTCATGAGACGCTCCTGCTGGCAGAGCATCGACTCTGTAACGGAGAACATCTTGGGCCATTTTGTCTTCTCTTACAGAGTCCCAGACTTTGTCCCTTTTCAGAACCAGGGCGTTTCATCAGCTCCAGCTCAGCCCTGAGGGCCCTAGGCAGAGTCTTTTCTTGGGGTTCTTTTGTCTTTGAAAATGCTCCAGACTGCATCTGGTCCAGACTGCAAATGCAGGGTTGGGCTGGGTTGAAAGATGTTGATCTTATTCTTGAGTGCGTTGACACCCGCCTCACCTCCGGTGATCACGCTTCACCTCCAACAAAGGGTTTGGAGCATAATCATAGAATCATGGAAATGTAGGGCCTGAAGGGACCTCGAGAGGTCAACTATTCTAGCCCCCTGTGCGGGAGCAGGACCATGTTAACCTAGAATCTCCCTGGCAGGTGTTTGCCCAACCTGTTCTTAAAAACCTCCAATGACCGGGATGCCACAGCCTGCCTTAGAAGCCTATTCTGGAGTGTAGCAATTGATCCCCGTCCTCTGTAGAACAGCCCTTAACAGTTTTTAAGACTATTATCACGTCCCCCCTCATTTTCCTTTCTCAAAACTAAACATGCCCAGTTTTTTTACCCTTTCCCCATAGGTCTGGTTTTCTAAACTTTTATCAGTGTTGCTGCTCCCCTCTGGACTTTCTCCAGTTTGCCCACATCTTTCCTAACGTGTGGTGCCCAGAATTAGGGCTTGTCTTCACTACCGGGGTAAGTCAACCTAAGTTACGCTGCTTACTGCACTGCGTCCACAGGAGACGCTCTCCGGTCAACGTCCCTTACCCTTCTCGGGGAGCTGGAGTACCGGGGTCGACCAGAGAGCGCTCTGCCGTCGATTTAGTGGGCCTTCATTAGACCTGCTAAACCAACACCCACTGCGAAGACAAGCCTTTAGACACAGAATCCAGCTGAAGCCTCACCAATGCCTAGAAGAGCAGGACGTTGACCTCCCGTGTCTTACATACGACACTCCTGTTAATACACCCCAGAATTGTAGTCACCTTTTTCACAACTGTATGACTCTGTTGACTCCTACTCAAACTGTGATCCACTCTAACCCCCGGATCCTTTCCAGCAGCACTGCCACCTACCCAGTCAGTCCTCATTTTGTGGTTGTACATTTGATTTTTCCTTCCTTAGTGTAGTACTTTGCACTTGTCTTTATTGAATGTCATATTACTGAGTTCAGACCAATTCTATTTCTGCCCCCTCCCCCCCAGGTGTTGCACGCAACCCCTCCCAACTTGGTGTTGTCCACTAATTTTAAAAGCAAACTCTCCACTCCATTATCCAAGTTCTTCATGAAAATACTGAATAGTGCCAGTCTTAGGACTGACCCTGCAGGACCCCACTGGATATGCCCTCCCAGTTTGACAGCAAACCATTGATAACTACTCTTCAAGTATGGTCTTTCAACCAATTAAGCACCCAGCTTCTAGTAATTTCGTCTAGACCACATTTTCCTAGTTTGTGTATGAGAATGTCATGAGGAACTGTATCAAAAACCTTACTAAAACCAAGATATATCACACCTACTGCTCACCTCTATCTACTAGGTCAGGAACCCTGTCAACGAAGGAAATTAGGTTGGTTTGGCATGATTTGTTCTTGACAAATCCATGCTGGTTATTCCTCATAACCCCATTAGCCTCTAGGTGTTTACAAATTGTTTAATAATTTGTTCCAGAGTCTTTTGAGGTATCAAAATTAGGTTGCCTGCTCTATAATTCCCCAGGTCGTCTTTGGTCTCCTTTTTTAAATAGAGGTATTATTGTTACCCTTCTTCAATCTTCTGGGGTGTCACGATCCTCCAGGAATTCTCAAAGATCATTGCTAATGGCTCCAAGATTGTTTCAGCTCGTTCCTGAAGAACCCTAGGATGAATTTCATCAGGCCCTGCCAAACTGAATGCATCTAGCTTACCAAAATATCCTTTAGCCTGTTCTTCCCTTATTTTGGCTTGTGTTCCTTCCCCCTTGTTGTTAGTATCAATTGTGTTGAGCATCTGGACACCATTAACCTTTTTAGTGAAGACTGAATCAAAATAGGCATTAAACACCTCAGCCTCCTTGATGTCATCTGTTATTAGCTCTCCTTCCCCATTGAGCAGCGGACCTACACTTTCCTTCATCTTTCTCTTGCTTCAAATGTATTTAAGGAACCTCTTCTTATTGCCTTTTATGTCCCTTGCTAGGTGTAACTCATTCTGTGCCTTGGCCTTTCTGACTTTGTCCTCATGTGCTTGTGCTATTCTTGTATACTCATCCTTAGCAATTCATCCATGTTTCCGCCTTTTGTAGGATTCCTTTTTGATTTTCAGATCATTAAATAACTCCTGATGGAGCCATATTGGCCTCTTACTATTCTTCCTGTCTTTTCTTTGCATTGGGATAGTTTGCAGTTCTGCCTTTAATATTGTCTCATTGAGAAACTGCCAACTGTCTTCAATTGTTTTTCCCCTTAGACTTGCTTCCCATGAGACCTAACCTACCTGTTCTCTGAGTTTGTTAAAATTTGCTTTTTTGAAGTCTATTGTCCTTATTCTGCTGCGCTCACTCTTTCCTTTCCTTAGAATCATGAAATCTCTCATTTCATGACACCTTCACCCAAATTGCCGTCCACCTTCAGATTCGCAACCAATTCCATCCTGTTGGTCAGAATCAAGTCTAAAATGGCTGCCCACTTATTTACTTCCTCCACCTGCTGGAACAAGAAGTTGTCCTCAACACATTCCAAGAACTTATTGTAAATTTTGTGTTTTGCCATATGACTTTTCCAACAGATGTCTGGGAAGTTAGAGTCCCCCATTACTACCGCGTTGTGTGTTTTGGATATTTCTATTATTCTAGAAATGCTTCATCCACCTCCTTTTCCTGATTTGGTGGTCTATAGTAGACACCTACCATGACATCACCTCTATTTTCCCCCCTTTTATCTTTACCCAGAGATTTTCAACTGGTCTGACACTCACCTCCTTGTGGTCCTCAGAACAAGCGTATATATTCTTGATGTACAATGCAACACCTCCTCCCTTTTTCCCGACTGACCTTTCTGAACAAGCTGTACCCTGCTATAGCAATATTCCAGTCAGCAGATTTATCCCACCAAGTCTCTGTGATGCCAATTAAGCTTATGTACTAATACTTCCAGTTCTTCCTGTTTATTCCCCGTACTCCTTGAATTTGTGTATAGACAGCTAAGCTATTGAGCAAATTCCCCCACTGATTTCACTCTTGTTCCTCCTATGACCCTAGTGTAACTGTCCATGTCCCCCCAGGCCAATCTAGCTCTGTGTTCAGGTCGCCTTTTTAAATATAATTTTCTACCTGTCACATAACTCTAAAAATGTTGTGTGTACAAGCATCCGCCAATAACCACACTAGCCAGTGAGTTCTTGGCTTTTGGCAGAGACCACCCACGACCCCTTTCAGTGAAATATTGGGAGGATGGTCGAACACAGGAATAATACACCTGCCTGGGCATGTCTGTGTCACAACCTTCCCTCCCCCCGCTGACTCCGCAGGGCGCTGAACAAACAGCAAGTGATGGAAAGGAACAGAAGCAGGGCGCTGGTGGGAGTCCAGCTGCCCCATCAGGAGGTGCAAAGGGGCCTTTCCAGCCAGCTAATAGTGCTGCCCCTGGGCGCTGGGCCCAGCTCGACGGCTTTCCAGAGCTGGCTCGTGCTGCGTTTGGCAATGCAAGCACTGAGTTGTCTCTATCAGCCACGCCTACACAGGCCCCTCCCTCTGCAGGCTCTGCCTAGCGCACCCAGTGCCTTTACGCAGTAAATAGCCCTACGATAAATAACCAGGTGGGGAGCAGCTGCTCCCCCAGGTAGAGGGGCCAGGGCATCATGTGGTCTAGAGCTATTTGCTGTGTCAGTGTGAACTTCCCCCGGTGCCGGGATGAGCCGTAAGGCCTAGGCACCACTGAAGTCTCCAAAACAAGGATTAAGTAGGACATCAGTGGGGCATGGTTGGATGCTGTCCCCACACAGAGGTGAACGTCACCCCCAGCAGGCAGGCAGTGTTGCTCCCCCAAGGACTTGGAGCCAGGCAGCTGGCCATGCCCCTGGAAGCTCAGCTCACACC
Organism: Terrapene triunguis; assembly: GCF_002925995.2. Classification (NCBI taxonomy): domain Eukaryota; kingdom Metazoa; phylum Chordata; order Testudines; family Emydidae; genus Terrapene; species Terrapene triunguis. Next base: position 640,420 of record NW_020664446.1, on the reverse strand, counting down.
CCGCTGCCCTGAACTCGCCCAGCTGAGCTTGCTTGTCTGTCCTGTGCCAGATCACCCGGCAGCAGTACCAGAACGCACTGGCAGCCAGCCGCATGGACAGCTCACCCCAGTCCCCCGACATGGAGGCGTTCAATGATGGCAACTCCACCAAGGCCCCGACGGCCCGGGGGACCCCACAGACCCCGAAGGAGGACCCCACCCCCACCCTCCTGAACGAGAGGAACAGCATCATTTGTAAGTCACCCCATGGCCGCCTGACAGCCAGTCCCACAGGCAAGCCACTCCCCACAAGCCTCCGACACTCCCTAGCACCCATCAGACCCTGACGCCACCAGCTGCACACACACATCCCTTCACGCTCGGGGCCTGGCCCGTGGCACGTATTCACCCCTGGGCCCCGACGCTCACACTGACACACGTCCCCTCCCCGCGCCGGGGACGGGGGTGTCTCCCACAGGCAGCCGGTCAGACGGGCTCCGCAGCCCCAACGACTCCATGTTCCTCCGCGTGGAGGGAATCCCCTTCATCAGGGAGGAACTGGCAGACAACGAGGAGAACAGCAAGCGGCAGGGTAAGTCCCCGGGGTGGGATCTGGCCCCTGGGACGGATGTGCCCCCACTAGCGTATTGGAAGGGGTGGCTGCACTGGAGGGTGGGGGGGAATTGGAGGACGCACCCATCGGGCGCCCAAGATGCTCCAGAGAGCCCTGCCTGGAGATAGCACTGCTCTTACCTTCCTCCTTTGCAGCCAGCGAATGCTGTGACATCACCCTGGAGCCGGAGAGCCCGAACAGAGAGACAGCGAGCGGCACCGAGGAGACCCTGGGCAAGAAGCTGCTGAGGACACTGAGTGAGTGAAGCACCCAGCCAGCCCCAGGGGAGGGGCAGCAGGGCAGAGGGGGAGAACGTGGGAGCCCAGACAGGCACACAGCCCCCAGTGGTGTGGGGGGGCACATACAGTGCAGGGCAGACAGCTGGGGCCCAAAACAGCAGTGAGGCTGCAGGTACGAGTTCCGCACTCAACAACTAACATTGAGTGAAAACCTGGGGCCCGAATGGGGAGATGGGAAGGGAAAGGAGCCTCCTCTACGACTGCCCCCCTTCACCTAGGCTCAGATCTGCCAGCCCAGCCCCTGGGGTCCCTCCCTTCCCGTTACGCTGCTTGTTGCTGGCCCTGGACAAGCACTGGGGTCGATGGAGCAGCCTCAGGGAGCCCAGCCCTCCACCTTCCCTGGTGGCAGCAGGCGGTACTGCACCCTGCAATAGCACCCCCCCTCTAGCATTGGGGGAACTGGCTCCACTAGCGCCTAGTACCTAGCAGCCTCCAGGTGCTATGAAGGGCCTGGGCTGTCCCCTCCCCCTAATGCAGCATCCCCAGGGTGGGACAGCGCTGTCTGGGGACCCACGGGGCACTGATCCCAGGCTGGCTGCTGTTTGCAGGTGGGCGGAAGAGGAGGCAGTCCCCAGATGGCGAGACGACGCCGGAGGAGAATTCCAACCGAGCGCCGTTAATCACCTGAGCGGCAGCGTGGCTGGAGCGCGGCGCTGGAGTCCCATGTAGCCTGGAGGTGTGAACATACCCCTCAATACTGCTGCTGGAAAGAGACACCACCACCACCCCGCACGGCCTGCCCCAGGCACTGGGGGACACCCTTGCTCTGCTCTGAGCACACGCTGCGGGGCCTGGAAAGCTGGTCAGGGGCTGCCATCAAACCCCCGCCCCCACCCCCACCCCCCCTACAGGGCTGGGGCTTTCTGCCCTCCTGCACTGAGCAGGCGAACACCTGGCTGCTGGGTGCAGCAAGCCCTGCCTGTCCCTTGCCTGAGCCTGGCAGGGCTGTAGCTTGTCTGTCCAGGCGCTGGGTGTTGTCTCCAAAGCGGCACAGGAGACCGGGCGGTGCGTTGAACCTGTCGGGGCTGTTCAGGCCAGTGAGTCTTTCGGCGCCGGTTCCATGGGGGGGAGGGGTAGAGAGGCTGCAGTCCCATCCCCCCCACAGCCCCCCCAACAGGGACACGTCCATAATGCTTTCAAAACCCGTGTCTGCCCCTCTGGAAAGCTGCTCTCAGCCAGGCTGCTCAATGGAATTAGCAGGTGCAACCTGTGTGGGCTCCTGGCATGTCCTTGTTTAGGGAGTCCCCAAGCTGCTGCATGCAGGCCCCGAGCCCAGCCCTGAGACTTAACACCCTGCAGCCTGGCTCGGGGGGAGAGGGGGCACTGTGGGGGAGGGAGGCCCGGGGGGCTCTGGAGAGCAGGGAGCGGGAACGACGAGCATTAAACAGCTGCTTTTCTTTCAGGTCTGCAGCATGAGAGCCTCCTGCGCGCGTCGTGTGCGACAGCAGCGGGTCTGCACGCCGCTGCCTGCCCACCCAACACCTGCCCTCCCTCCAGGATGTGCGTAGAGCCCCAGGCGAGAAAGGCAAGGCCCCCAGCTGGGACTGAAGCAGAGGCGGCAGCCCTAGACTTGCCAGGAAGCCAGGGCCCGTGGCCGGCTGCTGCCAGGCGTTCCGTCTCAAAGAGGAGAAGAAGAGAAAGACAGAAGTGGCAGTGCCTGGGGCGTGGTTCCCCTGCAGCAAGAAGCAGGGAGAGGCGGCCCAGCTCAGGCTGCCCAGAGCATCATTTCATACTTTACAGCAGCTCCCAGCCCCTTTTGAGTCAGGGCCCCATAGCACTGGGCGCTGCAGCCATAACGAGATGTGGCTCCTGCCCCAAGGAGCGCCATGCTCCGGGCAATGCCCATCCCCTCCCACCACACACAGTGTGACACTCAGGAGGCCCCTGCACGTTTGTGCAGTGACAGTCAAAACCTGCCCTCGCACTTCAGTCTGTCCCCCCGGGAGCAGTGAACTGCCCATCCCACAGGCACTGGCCAGGTGTGGGCCTCAGGCCCCGCCCAGCGCCGAGTATATCCGTCCCCCCACCCAGGGAAAGGGACGCTCAGAGCTGCGCTTCAACCACCATGGCCCTGCGACAGGCCTCAGCTCAGAGCCACATGGTGGCATCAGAATGTTACAGAGTTTTAAATCGCGGCTATGGAGGCTGAATGCAATGTAGATCCTTTACATTAAAAGCCATCCCTCCCTGAGCAGCTCTGCCTCTGTCTGGGCCAGCGCACGAGAAGCTGCTGTTTAAAGGCCTGAATTGTGCCAGGTTCTCCTCCCCACAGAGATGGGGGGGGGGAAATCGCTGCTGCATGGCACAGCTGCTCCGTTCCCCCCGCAGCTCCCCCGTGCAGTTACCAGCGGGAAGGGGAAAGCAACCTCTGCCTGCAGAGTGGACAGCCTGAGAGCCCCCTCTGCCTGCAGCAGAACAAGCTGCATCCTAATCCCCTCTCCCCAAAACAGCCCCCTTAGCGCCAAGCCTGCTAGCTTCAGAGCTGCTGCCAGCCTGGGGGGCAGATTCCCCCTTCCCCAGGAGACTAGTGCAGTCATATTGCCCGGCAAGCAGCCTGACCTCACATTCAGCCTCAGGTTTCCCTTTCTAAGTGCCAGCCCCTTGCACCACACCCACTGCCACCCTGCCCTCGCTCCTACTAGCTGTAGCACTTTGGCACCCTCCTGCAGAGCTCACCAGCATTTCACAACCCTCCCCCCAGGGCTGCCGTGATGCAAGCGACTCATGCTGCCTGCACTCAGGGGAAGGCTGTATTTAAAGCTTTTCTCTCTGTAAGGGGGGGAGGTAGCCCTGGAGCAGGGAGACTTACCCAGGGCCACACACAGGCAGGTAGAGAGCAGACTGCTGGAGGTCCAGCCCTGAGCTCTAAGCACTAGACACACGTCCTCCCCACGCTGAGCAAGACCATCACCTGATTGACACACAGGAGAGGGTGTCAGGCTGCCTGGGTTCTGCTACCACCTCCCTGGGGGGGGCATTTAAAGCTCCGAGTCAGAGCGTGGCCCAGCATAAGCTGGAGAAAGCCCTTTTCTCAGGGGGGGCTCTGCAGGACTAAACATTAACGGTGTAGTGAGAGTGTGGCCATCTCTAAAGCACTGTGTAGAGCTGGAGACGTAGCTACTCCATCCTCTTAATGTCACACGGAGGACTGGGCGAAGAACCGATTTGCCAGTGCTGTGGCCAAGAAAGGCTGTAAGTGATTAATTTCGTGGCTTTCGCAGACATAAGAGAAGCAAAATGTGATGGGTCTAGAAGGCAAATGGAAGCAGTATGAGCTTCCAGGCACTGCTGCCCTCATGCCCTGGCGAGAGATCCCTGCAGGCCTGGCTGCACAGGCCCCTGCTTCCTTCCACTCACGCATGCCTCACGAACGATAGGGGGAAGGGACACTTGCATGGCAGTAGGGGCTGTACCTACACAGGGCATCTTCCTGGTCTTCTCCCTCCCTTGCTCCCACTGCTGGAGCTAAAGCCGAGATAAGGCTACAGGCAGCCTCCAGGGGAAATACACAGGGTTGGAGGAAGTTCCAGCCACCCTTCAGTCTCCCTGAAATCTCCAAGATGAGCCACATTTGGCCCAAATCAGTGCAGCAGTTTGAGTTCTGAACGGAGCCATGGGAGAGATTCTATTGCTCTGGCTCAGCAGAGTTTTGGGGTGAGGAAAACGAGGAGTCATGCATAGGACAGGAGCCTCCAAGGAAAGGCCCCTCTGCACACATCCTGTGGCACAACCACAAGCTATGATACAGGAAAGGGTGCATTTCGCACTGCACTCAACAGCACTTTCCCTTTGAAGGGAAGGATTCCTTTCCCTTTCACAGATGGGGAAGAGGTACAGAGGTTAAGTGACTTGCCAAGGGTCACAGCACGGCTGTCCAATTCCCACTCCTGTGCTTCAGCAACTACAGCTAGACAGTGCATCCCTGCTACCCCTCTTGCACACACCCCCACTCATGCCCTTTCTAGCACTAGTGTGGATTTGGTGCTGTGAAGCAGCGCAACACTTACAAATGCCACTCTACAAAGTGAGCTTAACCCAGCAGAGTGACTAAACTTCAGACCTGACCTTCTGCTGCAATAGGAAAGAGCAGATAGGTCACGCTGCTCTGAACAAAGATCTGTTCAAACAGGGGCTACATCCACATTTCCTAAACTGGTCCACAGAGCCCTGGCTGGCTATGTGCAGAGAAATGGTTTGCTGGATGGTCCTAGCTCTCCTCCTCTCCCACTGCTTCTACAGGAGTCTTGGTTCTCCATGGCGTAGTGCCCAGATGCCTGTAGTGAGGAGGATGCAGCCCATGGGCCTCCAGCAGCAACTGCTGCAGGAGAAGAAATAGGATCGACTCCGAGGAATGGAACCACCTGTGGGACAGGGGCTATGATCCAGAGAAGAAGGCCCCTATGAAGGAGATGATCAGATGTCTGGGCAACATCTCACCAAGTGGGAAACATGCATATACACAGGCGGAGGAAAGCCAGGCAAAGAAACAGAAGCGATACATGGGGAGCGAATTGATTAGTTATTCAAGGACACCCTTTGGATTCATCAGAACTTTCCTAGATGCGATGGTAAATGGGAAGGGAAAGTAGCCATGAGACGCCATCAAAGAATGAACCTCTGGACAAGTCTCTTCTTTAAAATAAGACGAAGCCTTAGGTCATAGGGCTTTTATTGTGGACCTGGGAGGGAGGGCTGCGAGTGCTTGGGGGGGGGGGGGGAAGGAGGGGCAGGGGGGTCCCCCCCGTCCCCTCCCCAGCAGTTCAGCACTCCAAGGCTGGAGCCTACTGCAATAGTTAAGAGTCTGGCCACGCAAGGTCATGTCCCATCTTCCCTCTGCCAGCAGCATGTCAATGCCAGTTTAGGGAGTTACCCAGCAATGCAGACACAGATCACAGCCAGCAGGACAAGCACCCAGCAGGGCATCCTTCGGAGATGGAGGTTTATTTTCTTTCAGCAACATAAAGAAGCAGCGACACAAAGAAACAATCACTCTTTGCTCACGTGAGGCGAAAGCCAACAACAGGCTCACTCCCTGAAATGTTACAGTGCCTCCAACCCACAGACAGGACAAGAGGGCCCATGAATTTGGGCACCTATCCCACAATGCACCACACCTGTACAGGAGTTGACTGGGCCAAACCATTTTGGTTATACTGGGTCTATTTGGTTGCACAGAAATAGGCAGCTTTGAGATGTCTGGGTCCCAGCGCATACGGCTGCTGTCAGCCAAATGAGCGACAAGATGGCTTACTTTGCCACCAGCCCCAGGAGGGCACTGGCCTGTATTATAAGTGGGCTTTCAGAGATGCAGGCAGACTGATATCCCTGATACAGCCACTGTTCCCCATCCTTATTAAACCCTAACAGGTGTGATGGAGGTGAGTTATGAGCAGGGAACAGAGACTACACACTACTGCTTTGGTGGGTTCAGATGGGAGTTCAGGGGTTTGTGTTCTTCACTGGAACTTGGTGACAGCTTCGTGGATGGAGCTGGCCACATAGTCCAGGTTCTTGGTGGTCAGGCCGCACATGTTGATGCGTCCACTGGCCATCAGGTAGATGTGCTTCTCCTTGATCATGTACTCCACTTGCTTAGCTGGGGAAACATTCAAGAGAAGTCAGGTCAGCCATGTGGGAGACCTGGAAATCCCAGAGCGCAGGTCAGTGCTGCATCTCATCGGCTTTCAGAATGGAGAGAAGGGGTTCAGGACCTGGCCAGTGAAATAAAGCATAGAGCTACTCCAAACCCAGCCTCTCCAAGCAGAAGACGAGTAGAGAGAACAGCAGGGCACTGGCTGTGGGGTGAGCTCTAAGCTACTCCAGTCCTGGCCAGACCCAGCAGGAGGTGCTGTAGAGAGCAGGCCAGGTGACTGCTCTCCATCCAGACTTTCCTACTACCTTTCCATCAGAGGCCCAAGACTGCACCCCAGAAAGACACTGGAGAAGTTCTTCAGGGAATCCAGCTTGGGTTCCTGCAGCCCAGCCCCACTCAGTTCCAGGCCCCTGAACTCACCTCCTGCTGCAACAGCATCTGGTTCATTGATACTTACGGTTCAGCCCTGTGAAACTGAACATGCCAATCTGCTCCGTGATGTGATTCCAGGTGCCTGGGGTCCCAAGAGCCTGGAGCCGGGCCCTGAGCTCCGACCGCATTAGCAAGACCCGGTCTGCCATCGTCTTCACATTGTCCTTCCTGTGCAGGGGAGAGAGTGAGTCAGTAGTGGAATTTAGCCATGTCTATCCATGCCCCGGTATGACAGCTCCTCCCTTCAACACCCCGTTTTGGCACCGGCACCGCTTACCACTCAGCGAAGAGCTGCGGGCAGGTGAGGGTGGTAGCCACGATACGTGCTCCTTGTGAGGGAGGGTTGGACCAGATGGTGCGGACAATCTTCTCCATCTGGGAAAGGACACGCTGCACGTTGTCAGTGTCCTTCCCCACCACACTCAGGTTCCCCACTCGCTCATCTGGAGACAGACATGGAGACATGAGCCACTGGACCCAGCCCCTGTGCCCCACATCCCGGCAGGCTTCACCCACCACCCCCAGGGAGGCTGGCCCAAGCTGCAGGGTTAGCTGCTGCCAGATGGATACTCACTGTAGAGCCCGAAGTTCTTGGAGAAGGACTGAGCACAGAAGAGTTCGAAGCCCTCAGAGACAAAGTACCGCACGGCCCAGGCGTCTCTGTCCAGGCAGCCGGAGGCAAAGCCCTGATAGGCTGAGTCAAAGAATGGGAACAGGAACCGGCGCTGCAGACAGGAAGATAGTTAGAGGGGAGACCCTGCCCCTACCCCTAAGAACCCCTTGTCCCCATTTCTGCCCCCTCCCCTCACCCAAGCAGGGTGGGCTAATCTGCTGGGAAGTCCTTTAAGAGTCAGTGTGAATCTGGGGCAGGGTGGGAACCCCTTCAAGCCTGACTGGAGCACTGCCATTAGGACTTGAATGAAGAGGGAGACTTAGAGACAAGCTGGGGAGTGTGTCAAATCACAGCCCAGCGGATGGGAGAGGAAGACCACTGCAAGGAAACAGCAGCAGCTGCCTCCCACACCACCGGGGAGAAGGACAGAGGTGTCCCCTTTACCTGGCTAGCATGTTCTTTGGGGGACAGGCACCCAGGAGAGAGAGGGCACTCTTTCCAGATGCATATGTACCGGCCAGAGCCAGAGATTAAAGGCAAGTTAGCAGCACAAGCAGAACTGGGGCAATTTAAACATCGTGTGGTGTCCAAGAGCAGACTTCTGCTAGTCCCAGCCCCTCCTCATTCTTACCGAAGCCTCCAACAACTCACCGGGGAGGGGCCCTTTCTCCCACCCCTCACCCAGCTTTGCCCACCCCCACCTCTCCCCCAAATAGAGTCTAGAGTCCTGTTTGTGCTCTGGTTGGCTCAAGGGCTTCCTGCTCCCTGGCCACACTACAGCCCTCTCCCCACCAGTTCCCTCCGTGCAGATACCTTCATGACAGCAGCAATCTGTTTCCACTGCTCCAGGGTGGGGTCTGTGCCAGTTGGGTTGTGCGCACAGGCATGCAGAATAAAGATGGAGAACTCCGGTGCACTCTGAGGAAAGAGCAGTTCTCAGTGTCACGCACACACAGCAGAGGGCCCACATCCAGTCAGCCACCACCTGCCTTGGCCACTCGGCTGGACTCTATCACACAGATCTGGCTCCAGTTACCCCTAGGCAAGAAACTGGCAGGCTCCTGCACAGAAGGGCCTGGCTGATCCGAAACTAGGGCAGCTGGTGCCTTTGGATGCAGCTCAGGAGATCTCCTCTCCAAGGCACTCTTACCCACCTCCATGTCCTCCAGGAGCCCCTCCAGGTCCAGCCCCCTCTTAGCAGCATCCCAGTAGCGATAGGCCCGGATGTCCTTAAAGCCAGCGTTCACAAACACAGAGTTATGGTTCTCTGAGGAGAGAGGAGACCAGTCCATCTGTACTGGAGAGCTGCCAGTTCCTCCAGTCCTGACTTAAGTTGCCTCCCGCCACACCGCCCACGGAGGAGGAGGGGGTGAACCTCTCCCTTGTTCGTATGAGACACCCCTCCCCCCAGCACGAAGAGTCTGGCTGGGCTGCTCCCACCTTACCCACTTGTCCTGCAGGCTCCAGTGAGCAGTAAGCATGAACACGCTGCAGCACTCACCCCAGGAAGGAGAAGAGATGTAGACAGGAGTTGTTGTGTTGTTGTTTCCATTGTACCAACGCCGCAGGAACTCTGCTCCGATGCGCAGTGCGCCAGTCCCGCCCAAGCACTGAACGCCTCCTACCTGGAAGGCAGAGGGGGTCACCAAGAGCCTGCCACCAACAGATAGCATCAGTGCAGAGATCACATGGAAACATCAGAAAGGGACAGAGTGAGATGAGCCTCGCTGGCCTCCATTACTAAAGGGATCAACCCCCCACAGACCAGGAATTCAGCACCCCTCATCCAATCGGAGGCAGATCCCTTTCGTTGCCACAGCCCAGGACAGCACCTCCTAGGCCAGGCTTCCTGACCTCAGAGCAGCAGGTCCTCTGCCATACCGGGCAGGCTCTGCTTCTCAGTGACCGCTAACGATTTAGCTCCTTATAGGGCCCCATACCATGGTATCAGAGCACCTGTTTCCAGGCCAACCAGGACTTTCATACCACAGCCACGTAGTTCAGCACTGACCATGGGATGCACTAACACACCTAAATAACCCCACATCACATCATCTACCCTCAGCTCCCATCCTGCTGTCACCCCTCCTCAAACAGCTTCTCTCGCATTTCTCACACCCCCTTCGGGCCTTGGCAGGTTCCAGCTGTTTCTGTCACACCCGTTGACCCTTCCCATCAGAGTCCTAGGGCAGATGCCTGGCCAGTTCTGGAATGGTTCAACATCAGGTGGCAGGACCCAGATCTTCTGCCTTCCCTCTGGGAGAGGTTTCCGGTATTCAGCGTCTAGATAGGAGCCTAAACCCTGCATGTTCAGAGAGCTCTGAGCATTCACACCAACAGCTCCATGCAGCCAGAATGCAGACTTGAAACTGAGCTCAGTGCCAGACCAGTCAGGGCAAACTCTGCAATCCTGGCAAGATCTCTCCCACCTTCCAGGACCCCTCCAGAGATCCCATTCACCAGTATGTCTCAGCAAGGAGTCGCTTCCCCCCAGAGCTTACACGATTCTCCTTAATAGCACGACTGTCCTCCCCAAGCGCGATCCTTGAAGCGTTGGCCCGGAACTCAGGCAGGCCGAGGATCGGCAGGTATTCATGGTTCAAGCTGGCATCATTGGCGATCTTCTGCTCAACTTTCTTCACCACTGGCAGGACCCAGGGCTGCCCCTCATCTGTGCGATAGGCTGCAAGA
>NW_020664446.1:574737-620200 GCF_002925995.2 Terrapene triunguis | reverse complement strand
GCTTAAACTCTGTACCGTTCACTTTTTTTTAACATCATCTTAATAAAATTTTCCCTCTTCTTTCTGTTCTCAGCCATCCACGCACCCACCTCATGAAATGTAAGGGTGCAGGAGGCCCCACATGGGTTACTCAGCATTTGTGGCCTTGGCAGGCAAAGTGATGCTAATGGTGGGGGGGAGGGGGCTGGTGTTTCAGGACAGAGAAGTCATACTGTAGGGTGAGAGGTGGAAGAAGGGATACAAGGAGGTGGTGAGGTTGGCATAGCTACCTGCCTGCAGGGGGTGGGGAGGTGACAATAAGAAATAATATCTGAGAAGTAGGTGGAGACAGGTTTGGTGCAGAGACAATTTTACATTTGTGATGGGGAGAGGGAAAAGCCATGGAGATCTCTTGGTAACAAACGCAGAACTTGATCCTACAATCAGCTCTGCACAGCCAGAGTCCTTGGTGCAAGAATGGGACTCAGTCCATGATGCCCAGCTGATATTAGGCGAGATGAAGCGTTCGTTCAGCACTTCTGTAATGGACCCAGTTGGCCTCTGGGTGCCGCTGTTGAGCCATGTTAGCTTTATACTTTTTATACAAGGTTGTTCTTTTGAGCCTCATGGTGCCGGTTTATCTATTTTGTTGAAGTTCTGGGGTTGGGGGCCTTTCCGCTCCAGGCCACTGGTTCAAAACGAGCTCAGCTAGTGACTGAAAGTCATTAACATCTGTTGGCTCTTTAATGGCCCATGCAAAATGTGGGGACCTCAGCCTAGTTCCACTGATATCCCTTGGCTGCTTCAGCAAAGGGATTGAGGCGCAAACTAGTTCTAGAGGCTGTGTTCTCCCTCGCCCTCTGGTCATGGCCAAGGCATGCTGGTGCTCTGGTAGGAAGGCAGCAGGCGTCGGAGCTGTAAGTGTTGTGCCTGCCCTGAGACGAATAGACCTGGGTTGTCAGTCTCTCTCCTGCCACGAGCACCAAATTTGCTTTAAAAAAACAAAACATGCATGAAAAGAGAAGACAAACCCTGAACAAGTTTGGGGGGAAGCTCCAAGGCATGTGTGAAAATGGGTAATTTGAACGGAACATCTCTTTCTGCCTCTGCTATGGGATCACTTGTGTGTGTCATGGTTGAGTTTATCTCCAAGGCACCGTATGGCTGGTCATTAAGGGCTCCCTGGGTGGGCTCAGAGGGCAAGAAATAAGGTAAAGTGTTCAGCTCCTTACGTGTATATGTCCCCTCCTCTGGGCCTGCTGGAAGGTGTTTTGTTTGAGTTCTGCATCCCTTTGCCTTTGGTTGCAGTGATCTCTGGAAACTGTGGCTCTCATTCGTATTGTTCTTACTCTAACTGCACTGGGGTGAGGTCACATGTATTCAGTCAGAATTATTAGGCACGAGGGCCAGTCCCTGCTAGAAGCAGCATGCAAACTAAACCAGGAGGGAAGAAGATACTGGATCCCCATCTGTCTAGTCCTGGGGGTCTCTCAAGGTGTTTGTGTTCCAGGGAAGAACTTTCTTGATGGTTTGGTGGAGATCCGAGCAGGAAGGATGTGAACCAGGCCACACTCATCAGGAGAGAATCTCGGTTCAAATGCTATAAAGTCTTGAGCCTTCAGGACCTGACCATGCAGTGTCAAAAGTGTGAACAAATCCAGTATGGGGACGGCATTGAAGATCCGAATCGGCTCTTCAGGGCACGGACTGTTCGTGCAGTACCCAGCCCAGCCCAGCAGGGTCCCGCTCCTGACTGGGGCCTCTGGGTGCTACTGAACAATCATAGACTCATAGACTTTAAGGTCAGAAGGGACCATTATGATCGTCTAGTCTGACCTCCTGCACAACGCAGGCCACAGAATCTCACCCACCCACTCCTGTAACAAACCCCTGACCTATGTCTGAGTCACTGAAGTCCTCAAATTGTGGTTTAAAGACCTCAAGGTGCAGAGAATCCTCCAGCAAGTGACCTGTGCCCCATGCTGCAGAGGAAGGCGAAAAACCCCCAGGGCCTCTGCCAATCTGCCCTGGGGGAAAATTCCTTCCCGACCCCAAATATGGGGATCAGCTAAACCCTGAGCATGTGGGCAGGACTCACCAGCCAGCACCCAGGAAAGAATTCTCTGTAGTAACTCAGATCCCACCCCATCTAACATCCCATCACAGGCCATTGGGCATATTTACCGCTAATAGTCAAAGATCAATTAATTGCCAAAATTAGGCCATCCCATCATACCATCCCCTCCATAAACTTATCAAGCTTAGTCTTGAAGTCAGATATGTCTTTTGCCTCCATTACTCCCCTTGGAAGGCTGTTCCAGAACTTCACTCCTCTGATGGTTAGAAACTTTTGTCTAATTTCAAGTCTAAACTTCCTGATGGCCATTTGTTCTTGTGTCCACATTGGTACTGAGCTTAAATAATTCCTCATATATCAGGTACAGAGAAGGGCTACTAGGATGATCCGAGGAATGGAAAACCTGTCTTATGAAAAAAACAACAGAGGGTCCTGTGGCACCTTTAAGACTAACAGATGTATTGGAGCATAAGCTTTCGTGGGTGGGCATTCACCCATGAAAGCTTATGCTCCAATACATCTGTTAGTCTTAAAGGTGCCACAAGACCCTCTGTTGCTTTTTACAGATCCAGACTAACACGGCTACCCCTCTGATACCTGTCTTATGAAAGGAGACTCAAAGAGCTTGGCTTATTTAGCCTAACCAAAAGAAGGCTGAGGGGAGATATGATTGCTCTTTATAAATACACCTATGTTGTGGGGCCTTGGTCCTAGTGGGGCCTCTCAACCCAGCTGTGGTACAAATAATACCTAGAATTAACCATGAATAATCTGAAATGTTTTGAGCACAACTGAGCTTGCGCAGGAGGTGGAGCTGAGCCCCAGTGCGGTCTAACTGGACTCTCGGGAATTATTCCCACTGGATTGTACTGGGCGGGGCTCAATTTGGCTAGCGAGGGACAGACACTGTCATGAGGGCAGATAACGGAATCATACACATCAGAGATGGAAAAACAATAGCTGCCCCGGCAGGATCATTCCCTACCCTGTATAACTGAAGATCTTCTCCAGTCTAATGCGGGGCGAGGGGGGGTGGCTGCAGCCCAGGCCTGTGGACCTGCCGCTCGGAAGAGGTTTCCTTTTAATAGACTCATAGAATATCAGGGTTGGAAGGGACCTTAGGGGGTATCTAGTCCTGATACCCCCTGCTCAAAGCAGGACCAACACCAACTAAATCATCCCAGCCAGGGCTTTATCAAGCCTGACCTTAAAAACCTCTAAGGAAGGAGATTCCACCACCTCCCTAGGGAACCCATTCCAGTGCTTCACCACCCTCCTAGTGAAAAATCCCCCCTCATGCTCAGCTTCATCCCATCCTTCGTAGCTGTTCCTCCTTGCTTCCATTAATGGAGAAGAAGCAGGATGAGAGGCACTAAATGCTCCATCAGCCTGGGGCAGAACTGCATGGAAGGAACTGTCTTCCTATCTAACAAAGCTTTTGCAGAAAGGGAAGTTTTATAGGCCTCCAGCTGAGAAAGTAACACCTGTGACAGTCACAGAACCATGGAAATGTAGGGCTAGAAGGTACCTTGAGAGGGCATCTAGTCTGCCCCCGCTACACACATCCGTACAGAGGCAGGACCTTTCAAAAGGAAACAAAGGATCTTATGAATGACAGACCCATCAGTGTGACCCACATCTACTGCATCCTAGACTTGAACCAGAGCAATGGGGTAAGGAGAAGCCTCCAAACCAGCAGGTTCTCAGAGCCCTTCGGGTATGTCTACACTGTGATCAAAGACCTGTGGAACGGCTGTGGCTGGCCCAGGTCAGCTAACTCAGACTATTAAATTGCAGGGTAGATGTTCTGGCCTAGGCTAGAGCCCAGGCTCTGAGATGCTGCAAAGAGGGAGGGTCTCAGAGCCCAGGCTCCAGCCTGAGCCAGAACATCTACACGGCAATTTGTAGCCCAGCAGCCGGAGCACCATGAGCCCGAGTCAGCTGACCTGGGCTCTGAGATTCGATGCTTTGGGTTTTTTATTGTAGTGTAGACATCCCCTTCATGGCTTCTAACTCTCCTGATCATTTGCTCTCCAGATTGACATGAGATAGCTTCAGTGGGATAGTGGAACGATTTTTCACAGGGGTGCTGGCATCTTCTGCCAACCTGGCTGTCCCAGCTTCTTGGCCACATTACCCATGGATGGAGCCCAGGAGCCCCTGGTGCCTGGCTCTGCTGTGCAGATGGTGTGTAAATGGTGGAGTCGGGTGGATAATGTCCATAGGCAGGGGAACATGACTGCACAAGATCTGGCACCACGTTTTACTCCATTTTCTGACCAGCTCTAATAGAGGCAGATAGTGGGCTGGGCTGCTAGTGCTTGCAGAGACCTTCACGCTCCAGCTGCTCCTCTCTGGGCGCTCACCCAGTGCAGTTACTTACCAGTGAGACTGGGCTTTCGTGGCCCAAGCCAGGCTTTCGCTCCTTCGCTTTCACAGAGCAGTTGGTCTGGTACGTGACTCTGGGAACAGCTGCGTGCACGAGACAGACAGGCACAAAACAGGAGGCTTCCGGGCCCCTTGCTGGAGTGGCTATGGGAGAGCTTATTACAAAGCGAGCTCTGGCCCTTTCCTGTCATCTCATCAAGTTACACAAAGGTTGCCACAGAACGGTGTGTAAAGTCAAGCGAGAATGTAGAAACTGGCGCTGAGGTGCCTTCCCCCACCCTTCATCTCCCACCTCCGATTGACACCCAGAAACGACCTGCCACCGTCCTGAACTGGAGTGAAACAGCCCCTCCACCCCACCCCCCACACTCACTGGCCCCACCCTGGGAATCCATGTTTACCGAGAGCGAGCTGGGGGATGGGCACAGGTGTGCAGGGCCCTCTCTAGGGTTGGCCTTACACAAATTCACCAACAGCTGCTGCCCGGGGACCCCTCAGATTGGGCAGCTCCTCCCCCGCAGCCAAGCCTTCACCTCCTCCCCCTCCAGCGCGTGGCTGCCGCAGTGGAGGAGCCATGTCCAGAACTGTGATTTCGACAGGCAAGATGGCTCCAGGCAGGGGGAATTAACCCATTAGCCCAGCTCTCTCCCTACCCGGGGCCAATACCCTGCTGTGGCTTTGCAATTCCTCCTCCGGCTGCCCTTGGTTTTCACCTGGGCATGAGATAGGCACCCTCCTCTCCCCTCAGCAGCTCCAGGTAAACAGCTGCAGCTCACTGACCTGCCTGTTCACCAGCTGCTCCAGAGAGCTTTGTGCTGCACCCATTAATGTCGTAGCCATAGGATTAAAGCAGTGCCTACGGCCCCAGGGCGCTGTACACCCAGCCGGGCAGGCAGGCCCTGCCCCAAAACGCTTACACTCTAACTAGACCTGACCGACACGGGGAGAGGAACGGCTGACAGCCAAGCAGCGTGACGGAGTGGCTCAGGCTACAGCTGTTCCTGCTAGGCCACTCTGGATGAGGGGTTAGTTTCCCAGCATTCCTCTGAATGCAGATGTTTTCTCGGAGCGGGATCCAGACAGAGGAGGGTAAAATGTTTTCATTCCAAACGCTCAGGGTCAGGTCATGGTTTGTCTAAATGGCTTTTGTTGCTGTAATTATCAGATTAGCGGATCTCTGGCAGCATGTTTAGGGGCAGCAGCATTAACCCTTTAGTGTGGTCCCCCCCCGCCCCCCAGCGTTCCCCCCAGACAGCTGGGGCAGCTGCTTTGCAGAGAAAGGGGAATAGCAGAGAGTGAGGAACAGAGCAAATACCAAGCCCAGGAGTTACTCTTTGCTCACAAGTCCAGGCGCCCAAAGGAAATATGTGCACCCCTGAGAGCGGCCAGCCAATATGGAGAGGGCAGTAGCTGCAAGAGGCCAATGCAGTTCTGGCCTGTGCATGCAGCAGCATGAAGTCATTGGGGGTGGGGGAATAGCCCCTCGCGATATAGCTCTGGTGCAACAGCCTCTGGACTATTGCATTCACTCCCAGGCACCTCAGAACCAGAAAGACACAGGGAGCACAGAGAAGAGCAAGAACGGGGCTGACGGGGAAGGAGAGATTCAATATGACTGAGCGATGAGTCGGGGAGGCATGATAAGCCAGCAGGGAAGAACTGATCCATGGGGCCCAGGGGCCATGACTGGGGAAATCAGGATGAAACGTTTGAAAAGACGTTTCGTTTGAATATCAGAAGACGCCCCAAAGCCTGGGACATGGGAGGGTGCTCCACCCCCCATGGAGGGTGCACCACCCCCATGCAGGGTGCTCCACCCCCATGCCGGGTGCACCGCCCCCATGCCGGGTGCTCCACCCCCTGCCCAAACAGAAACCAGCAGGGAACACACAGCAATGGGAGTGAGGACGGAGTGGCAGCCTGCAGCCGGAACAGCCACCTTGGCTGCAGCTGTTTAAAGGAGCCGCTATCAGAGGCGCCTAACCCATCAGGCTGGAATCCCCACCTGTCTGAGGGGAGGGGCCAGGGGAAGCCCTCATGGGGAGCTGCTGTATTAGCTGCTAGAACATCTGAATTGAGTCCAGATGTTTTCTGCACCAAGGCTGGTAGGAGCCCCTTGCAGGAATGCACTGCAGGGAGTGATCCTGCGCAGCCTGGGGCCCCGCCAAGGCTGACTCCATGTAACCCAGTAGGCGCTTTCCATTTCAAACCCAGTTTCCTGACTGCTCCCTTTGTCTCCTCTGCCCACCTCTGCGTCCTGGGGGCGTCCCCTGGTCTCCTTGTGCCTGGAGCAGCCTCACACTGACTGCTCTGCAGGTTCCTAGCCGCTGCTCCTTCTGACGGGCCAGCTACTCCAGGAGGGATTCCAGCTGTAACTAACACCCCTCACTGTCCGCTCTCGCTCATGGTGGCCTCCTCTGAGCCTCCCTGGGGCAGGAGCTCTGCCAGCGTCTGGGCCATTGCACAGTGTCGGGTACGCCTCGGGCAGTGAACACACTTCATAAGTAAAAACTGTGACGCCAACGGGCTTCAGAACTGGCATCATCCTCCTGCTGTCCTGGCTTCCTCCTCTTTCAGGGCACATCCCAGCTTGGCTAGGATTTGGGGTGATTTGCAGGGGGTACGGAGGAGCACAGCTCCTCAGGGCTGTATCCTTAGCGTGTCCCCTCTGCAACAGAAGGATGGGAGGAACTTCTCTAGGCTTCCCTTTTCTCAGCCATACAGGGAAAGCTACAGCCCCCTGTAACAAAGTCTTGTCCCTAAATAACATATCGGGATTAAATCTGTCCCCAAAGCTTCGTCCTCCTTGATGAACATGAGTCTGACCTGCCTGGCACACTCTTTTCAGCACAGCACTGCCTGCTCTGGGGGCGAGGGGTCAGGGATGATGGAAGAGAGGGCCCCGGGCCCCAGGGGTCCAGAGTCCACTGCAGGTCTGATCCCTGAATCGGTCTCACTTCCACCACAGGAAACAGGAACCAGCCCAGGGGTTTGCTGCTCCGCTCCCCATTGCTCAGGGAATCTGCTGCCAGCACACCTGCTCCAGGACAAGAACCAGAGACCTGGGGTGAGTAAAGCTCCCGTCCAACATGTTTACATTCCGCTGTCTCC
Source organism: Terrapene triunguis (assembly GCF_002925995.2). NCBI lineage: Eukaryota > Metazoa > Chordata > Testudines > Emydidae > Terrapene > Terrapene triunguis. The sequence goes on along the minus strand of NW_020664446.1, from coordinate 612,645 downwards.
AACTGCTTTCCCCGGGGGGCGACGCGGGTGGGGGGTGAGGATCTGCTTTGTGCCAGAATTCTTCCCTTCACCTTTCGTGCATTCCTGTCGGGGGGGGGGGGGCGGCACTGGTGCCCACTAGCTTCCCAGGAGCAAAGGCACCAGGCCACAGTCCGAGCGGGTGCAAATCCACTGGTTTCACGTGCGAATCACGCCAGGCCCCTGGTGTGAGGGAGGGCGCGCAAGGGCAGCTCAGACTCATCCCAAGGACGAGGGCTGCTGGAGGGCAGAGACAGCTCCGCAGAATCCTACGCGAGTCCGGTAGGGCTCCACAGCTGGGAACGCCTCCGACAAGCACCAGGGTGCTCAGACTCGAGGCAGCTCTTTTCCCCAATTCCCAGCTCCTGGCAGAGACCAGACAATCCTGCTCCCGCCGCTGCCTGCTCCTTGCTGGCCGCTGTGACCCACACCACAGTCTCTCCAGCCAGGGCTGGGCTTAGCAGCGCTGTCTTGCTGGGCCTAGCAGAGGACGCTCTCAGAAGCTCAGTGGCCAGTGCCAGGCCCTGGTTCCCAGCTTCAAAGCCCTCCAGGTCTGGGGCCCATCTACCTAAAGGAGCCCCTCTTCCTCCGCCCCACCCCATGAGTGCTGCACCCAAGGCACTGGAGCTGGAGATGAGGCCCCTCCAAGAAGGGCGCCTACCCGTGCAGCACTTTGCCCCAAGCACTTGGGTCTCGCTGCCTTCAGAGCAATGGGCAAAACTCACCTGTCCCCAGCAGCCTCTCGTCGGGTTCGGGAGCCCATCTCCTCCCAAAGCAACAACAGAGAGCATGAGGCCGAGCAAGCCTGGCCCTGGGGCTGCCGCAGCTTAACCCTCCGGTTGGTGACAGCAAGGCACCAGTGCGATGGGTGCAGGGTTGATGGGCCGGCAGCACTGGAGAGAGGAGAATGCCAAGGCCTGGGGAGGGGAGAGAACCTGGAGAGACGGCGGGTGTGACAAGAAGAGCAGAGGAGGGCAAGGAGCAGAGAAAGAGGAATCAAGCATTACCAGCGCAAGGCAGCCTGGCTCTCGGCTTTGTCTGTCAGCACCCAGCGGTGCTGGTGGCACTGACTCCCTGCGATAGACAGAGACAGCTGGGCCTCTCCGAGAGGCACAGTCAGGCTTCCCCCTTGTTCCCCGCTGCTTCTCTCTGGTCTGTTCAATAGCACTCAGAGGCTGAACTCTGGTGCCAATTAATGTAAGAGATGGATGGTGCAGGCAGGGAGTGTGCAGGCTTCCCTTGCAGGACACAGCCAGTGGGGCCCAGTGTCCCTGCTGTTCCAGCCTAGGGTCCCCTCTCACACACACAAAGCACTGCCAACGCCCCTCCATCCCAGCCTGCAGCCACACACCTTGTTCTTCCAGCCCTGGGGCCCCCACCTCGGTCAGTGCCCCTCAGTCCCGACTCACAACCCACCCCTGCTACTGCAGCCCTGGGGCCCCCACCTCGGTCAGTGCCCCTCAATCCCGACTCACAACCCACCCCTGCGATTCCAGCCCTGGGGCCCCCACCCAGAGCTGTATCAAAGCCCCTCCCCATAGCGACAGGCCCACTCGCCTAGGCTGGTATTGAGACATCACCCACTGGGCCAACATTTGTGTGTCCTGCTCACACCAGTTCGGATTCCAGTAGCTCGTCTGCTCAGACTGACAGCGCTGACCTGAAAGGCCACCAGGCCGCTGCAGCTGTTGCAGGCCCCTGCTTTCCAAGTGCAAACATCTTGCCTGTTCTCCACACCAGGCAGATTGTGGGGCCTCACACGAGCTGTGCGGGAACTGGACTTTCCGTTCCATGGGAAAGGCCGGGATTTCGCAATTTGTGCCCACACACAGAAGTGCTCCAAATGGTTCGTGGGCATCCCCACTGTTAGCATGATTGATCATCTCTGGGCAACTCTGCATGCACCGATTCAACCCACGCTGGTTCAGCACTCAATGGGTTCTGCCAGTGAAATCTCCCAGTGCTCTTCCCTGCCCTCCCGTGAGAACCCAGAGCCACCGGCTCTATCACCTGCCAAGCACCACCTCACCCAGGTTCAGGCAGGCCCAGGGGCTGCCAGGGCAGGGTGGGACTTGGCTGGTCTCTGCTCTGCTCAATCATGACAGAACTCAGCTCCCACTCCCCGCGCCCCCGGACTGCCCCCACCCCATGCAGGACACAGAAGCATAAGGAAAAGCAAACTGCCATTGGTAACCAGTAAGGCAGGAGATCCCAGAAAACGTGTCACACAGTAACGTGCATCTTTAATCTGTAAAACATTTCTTAAAATGTAACAACATTACAGCAAAGTGTGTCTGGTCAGCTTCTGGAGGAAAGGAAACGGGAAGAGCTTAGTCGGCCTGCGACCAAGAGAGAGAGGAGAACGCCCAAGGCTCGTGTGACTCAGTGGGGCACTGAATCACCTGGCTGCACCCCCAGACTCTGGATCTGACAGAGACTGAACAGAAACAGGGACACTAGTGCGAAACTCTCCAGAGCCCCCAGATAAATCCTCTCTAGCTGTCACTGACCCACTGCAGCGCTTTCCACCCCCGTACATCCCTGGGGGTTTGGGGCTGGAGCAGAATACAGGATGTGCGGGGAAGAAAGGAAGCGGGGAACTGGCTGGGCCACATGGGGTCAGCCAGGATGGGGTGCTCACACTGGGGTTCCAGGCCCTGCGTGCTCCCATCTGGATCCTGGGGGGACATACAAGCAAGAATCAACAACAAATTATAGACGGACGGGAAGAATACTTCTTCCCTTGGAGCCCCACATCCAAGGGAGGCTGGGCTTGTCTGAATGAGCGCTGCACCAGGACCAGGCAACCTACATGGCAACCATGGCATCTACACGCATGTTATCTGTGTGACGATGCAGCTCCCACCCCCACAATCCACAGGCAGACCCATGGCCACGACCACTGTGGGCCACCAATCCAGCAGAACACCGACAATACAGGTGACTTTGATACAGCTGCGCCAGGGAGCGGTGCCTGGGCTATGGGCAGGTGCTGCCACTCACACAGGTAGCTGTGACTGGACGGAAGCTGCAATGCCCAAGTCAGGTCCGTGTGGATACACGAAATAAACTAGAAGCACTTTGCTGTAATGCGTAACTGTGAAAGCACTGGGTGCTCCAGGGCAGGCAGGTGGGAAGCCCTGTTCTGTATCACCCACAGCCCAGTTTGGTTTACTGCCTGGGGGTCCTGCGGTTCCATTGACCTAATGCCTCTCTGGGACAGGTGTTTAACGCCACGCTGTACCTAGCCCACCAACACCCTGGGAGGCAGAACAGGGCTCCCAGCAACATGACGGCGCTGGGCAATCAAGGCACAAGGAGGTTAAGTGATTTGCTCAGCATCGCACAGGGACTCTGTGGTAGAGAAGGGAGCTGATGCCTGGTCTCGCCAGTCCTAGGCTGGGGCCCTGACCACTGGACCATCCTCCCGGCTCTTCCTAATGCAGCTGCTTTGTTTTCTGCTTGGCTTACTGGGTTTTTATTTCTGAATGTTATTATTGATATGACAGGCCCATCTCAGGGAGTGTTTACACCACAGCAGGCGTGATCCTCCCAGCCTGGCCAGTCAGACCAACACTAGTGAGGCTCAGCTGAGCGTGTAAAAACAGCCGTATGCACGCTGCAGCTCGGGCTGCAACTTGGGCTCCCAAGCCCACCTGGCCAAGGCCCAAGACCCTGAGCCACACGCCCGCACTGCTACTGTCAGCACATTAGCCTGAGCCCTGCTAAAGCAAGTCTGGCCACCTGGTCCGGGAGGATTGCGCCCAGCTGCAGTGTAGCCAAACCGTAGAATTCCCAGCTGAACGCAGGGCCCCAGTGTGCCAGGCGCTGCACAGACCACAGAGCCCCAGCAGAACTAGAATTAATTCACAAACTTGACCCCATAAAATTAGGCCTGAATAAAGCCTGGGAGTGGCTGGGTCACTACAAAAAATAATTTTCCCTCTGTTGATATTCACCCCTTCTTGTCAACTGTTGGGAATGGGCCACATCCACCCTAATTGAATTGGCCTCGTTAGCACTGACCCCCCACATGGTAAGGCAACTCCCATCTTTTCATGTGCTGTGATATATATATACACACACACACTCTGCTTACTGTATTTTCCACTCCATGCATCTGATGAAGTGGGCTCTAGCCCACGAAAGCTTATGCCCAAATAAATGTGTTAGTCTCTGAGGTGCCACAAGGACTCCTCGCTGTTTTTACTGATACAGACTAACACGGCTACCCCTCTGAAACCTGTCACCAACAAGGAAAGCATCATTGCCACCAGCAGGGGGAGCTCTAGGACCCACATACCAGGAGCCTGGCAGGGAATTACCGCTAGGCAGCCAGCCCCCCCGCTCCCCGCCCCCCAGGTGTCACTGCTCGGAGCTGCGCTCCCTCCCCATCCCCAACGCCCCGCCGGCTCCCCTGGGAGAGCGCCTGGCACCAGCTGCAGGAGCACACGGCTTGTGTTGGAGAGCAGGGCTAGAGGAGCGGGGAGCCAGGGACCCAGGTGTAAGCAGGTTGCATCTGGACAGCTCCATGCAAGCCGCCAGCCTCACCTTCCAGCACCAGAATCCCTCCCGCTCCCCAGCTGCACTCTGGAAGCTGCAAGCCTCCATCTCATCGCATTTCAGCCCTCCTAGGCCCCCCGTGCCCCCTACACCGCACCACACCACAGCGCAAACCCCAATACGCATCCCAACAGACACCTGAACTGCATCACTGCCTCCCCGAGTCTTGTGCGCGACATCTTTCCATCCACCCTCGGTGTGCTATGGCCTCACTTGTCCTCACATCAGGGCAGGGCCCAGCTTAGCTGCGTTTTTTTGTGAAGTGCCCAGTACGCTTGTGATCTCCATAAAATAATACCTGGTCAGCCCCAAAGGGAATAAGCACAGGGGGACTGGCCAGTGCCCTACAGGTTCACAGGCACACTCCTCTCCTCAGCCTCCTTCTCATGCCCCGGAGCATGTCTCTCCCTCTCTGTTGGCTGGAGGGGTGAATGTATTCCCTGTGTAGTGTGGTTTTATGCCACCGGCTGCCCTCTGCCTGGTACCACTGCATTCTGCTTGTGCTTTGGGATCTGCAGGAAAGATGAAATCCCACCAGATAAAGCTGCATCATCTCATATTGCACTCCCTGCCCCAAGCGATGCTCTGTCCGGATGCCAATCAATGACACTGCCCGTTTCACATCTGGCAATGGGCCATCCCCTCCTGAGCTCCTTCATCCCTCACCGGGGCCAGAAAATGGCTGTTAAAAGCAGGGGGCCCTAAATGCTTCCCCAGGAGCTGGTGGAAACTCCTTGTGCCCTGGTCAGGCCCATGACACTAGGCAGGCAGGTACCCAGTGTTCAGAGCTCCCAGCTTCTCTGCAAATCGCGCTCTGCACAAGTCTCTGCCCAGCCACACTTCGGAGGCTGGCGAGTGCAAGCGTGAGCCCCTTCGGTCAGCAGGGCCAGCAGCTCTGAGCATCCTGCCACCAGACCTCCAGCAGGGCTCCCCTGAGGCCAGCCGGGAGCTTCCTCCCCGCAGTGTCCTGTGCCGCCTCCTCCCTGCAGCCAGTCAGAGAACACAGCCTCAGGGAGTTTGCTGCACAACAGTGTCCAGTCAGTGCCAGTGGGGGCTCCAGAGTCTTGCTGACGAAGATTGGGAAAGAGACCTCCAGCTGCCCCTGCGCCGCGAGGGAATACGGACCGATGGGGCTTTCTGGACCCTGGTATGAGGCAGATTTACTGAAAATGATTTATTTAATATTAAAAATAATTTTTCACTGTTTGGCTGGCGTCAGCCCGAGCACTTACTCACCCGGGAATTCAAACAAAGGCAGGCCTGGCTCCCAGCCAGGGGGTCGGGCGCTGGGTGGTCGTGTCCATCCAGGCCGCAGACCCGCCTCTGGGTCACTCGGGTTTGTGACATGATGTCTCCATTTATTTACTGGCAATGTTTGAACAGGAAATGCTAATGGTTTGGGTTTGCGGAGACAGCTGGAGGGGTCCGGCAGGAGCTTCTGGGAAGGGGACTTCTCCTGGGGGCGGAAGGCGGGGCCCTCTGGTGCAGCTCACTACTCAACATGGAGCGCCAGTTCCCCTGCAGCCTGGGGACAGGGGTCGCCAGCAGGCAGTGACGGGGCGGCGAGGGTCCTGCTGGCGCCATCGCCTCGCTGAGTTCCCGTTCTAGTGCCTGTCAGTACAGGAACACGGTGTGAGAGCGAGGTGCAATCCACTGACTCCAGCCACTGCCGTAGCGTGTCCCGGGCAGCTGAGCATGGGAGGGAGCAGGAGGGGGCGACGTGTGATGGGAGTTCAGGTGTGTGTGTGGGAGCAGGTCTGCATGTGTTCCACTCTAGCCCTTCGGGACAGGCCCAGTTCTGCTTGTTCGCGTGGGAGGGACGTACTGCCTTGCCTCCCGTTGGAGGGGGGTCGAGAGGTGCTGGTGCAGTTTGGCTCTGGAGTGGGCTGTTCCTGTGTTTGCTGATAAGAGAGGAGGTGAAGCTTGACCCAGGAAACCAGACAAGATCCCCAGAGATAAACTCCCTGCAACAAGACAAAGGCACTGACCTTTCTGCAGCCCGAGCCACTGCATTCCCACAAGCACAGCAACTCCCGACCCTGGGGAAAGCACAGCACAATGGCCCAATAAGCCGGGTGCTGAAGCCCTCCTCGGGTGAGTATCCACAGGGACCACGCCAGGAAGTCACAATATAATAAATGATCCCAACTGACCAGACTAATTGTGCAGAAATATCAGCTGGGTTTTAACCAGAGCGCCCCATTGAAATCAAGGTGGGGGGAGATTTTTGCCTAAATACTGATGCAATGATATAACCCGCGGTAATTATTTATTTAACACTACGAGTGCACTTGGTGCTGGGCAAAAGGCAAAGATGGAGGCAGTCTGTGCACTTAAATGCTTACAATCGACGTGACATTCCCCTCTGCGCAGAGAATGCCCCAGGCCAAAGCACCACTTAAACCCTGCGTCCATGCAGGCAACAGCTCACAAACCACAAGCCGGGTTGGGAAGCAAATGGTCACTCGTGTTCTTTACTTGGAATTTTTTATTCAAAAGATCTTGGCATAAATGTGGCTTGTTTAAAAAAAATGTCCCCCATTTCGCTGAGCAGAGACTCCCAGGCCATGCTGTAATTCACACGTCGCTCTATCACGCCCAGTGGAGGCCCGCATGTCTCTGGCAGGGCTCGGAAAGCTGGACTGCTGGAACTCTCAAGGAACAACATCAGGCTGGGCTCTGTAATCTCTTGCTCACACCCTGCGTCGCAGCCCACTCTGAATAGAGCCCTGGAAATGACATGGCGGCTGCACCATTCACAGGAAACCATGTTCAGAAAAACAAAACACCCCACGACACATCCAGTCGATCCCTCCCCCACGACAAGAGTTTGGCCAAAAATGCTCAAACCCAGGTGCCTAACGATAGGCTCCGAAAGAAAAGCGGATTAGGTCACAGAAGTGCTGAACGGCCTCGAACCCCAGTGTGGCCAATGGGACCGGCAGGGGCTCTGCGCTGTTGTGAAATCAAACCAGGAGAGGGTGCAGAAGGCCAGGCTCCATGCCCTGCTGCTTCCCAGGCAGCCTTGGGCAAGTCACTCAGCCTCTCTGGGCCAGATTTACAAAGGAATTTAGATGCCTAAAGATGCACATGGGAGCCTCGTGGGACTCTCGGAAGCACTTAGGCAGGTTAAGGCCCTGCCTCCCGTTGATTCGAGGCAGCTCAGCTGCTTCTGAAAATCCCACGAGGCACCTGTCTGCATTTTAGGTGCCTACATACCCTGGAAAAGCTGGCCCTGTGGGCCTCAGTTCCCATCTGGGCAATGGGCATAATAGCACAGCTCTTCCTCACAGGAGTGTGTGCAGCTAAATACATTGCAGATGGGAGCGCTGAGTACCTCAGGTAGCCAACCCACTTCTGCTTAGGAGCCTGACTTCAGGCACCCAGGTCTGAACAGTTTTGGGGTTAAGTTTGGAATTGACATCCCACAGGAACATAGGAACTGCACAAGCCAGGGGTACACCCCCTCTAAATACTGTTTCTGTACAGAGACGAGAAAGTCAAGATGGCTGCTCCCATCCCATAATTTTTTTTAAAAGGCAGGCTCTTAAAATGGCCGGTCCATGCAGAATTCCAAGACAAAGCAACTGTCTTTAAGGCGCATGTGCTGCACTGCTCAGATAGAGGGAATTCAGTCCTGGGCACAGAGCCAGCACAAGGCCTCTGTGCTTAATAGGGACAGGAGTGGTACATAGGCCTGAGGGTTTAAGTGGGAGCAGCCCATGGCCCTGTCCTGGCCCTTGGCATGGGCATGAATTTCACTTGCATAGGCTGTAGTCTCCAAGCAGCAGTGCCACAACATTTTGAAACCTCCACATTGGATGCAGAACATGAGGGTTTAAAACTCTTCCCAGGGTCCCCCGTCCCCCCCGTCTCCTACCGGAATAAGCAGGGTTGGGGGGGGCATGTCTGCTGCAGTGCACAGTTTCCAATGAGGAAAGCGGGTACACCACGTCCCATGCCAGGCGCCCAGCGACTGGCACCCAGACATGCAGCCTAGACACACGGGACCTGCTAAAGGCAGGGGACTGTGGGGAGCAAGGCTGGAACTCCAGGCTAGAAATTTGCTTTCAGTACTGCTCAGGTTGAACTCAGGGTACTATTAGACAATGGGACGAGATCTGTGCAGGGGCAAATTATCCCACACTCCAAATTCCTACAACTTCCTCTGCAGCATCAGAGACAGGATTCTGGACTAGATGGACCTTGCGACTGGTCCAGTCTGGCAATTCCCACATTCCTATGTACACAACAGCCTCCAACACACCCTGGAGTGACCCTGTCTGTGCCCACGTGCTACAGGCCAGGCCAGCCCCCAGCAGGGTGGCTATACGAGAGAGTAACCAGAGTCTGTGCTTTACACTTACTGGGCCGTACAAACCGTCAATCTAACGGCACATTTTCTATACTTACTATGGGCCAGATTCGGCCACCCTTACTCAATGACATGGACTTTGCCCTGCAAGCAGTCCCACCCAGGGAGTTCTGGTCCAAAGCCCATTAGGCGTCTTTCCACCGACTTTGCTGAGCTCTGGATCAGGACCCGAGTAAGGCACTACTCCACATGAGTAAAAGTAGCAGAGTCTGACCTCACAGTCAATGGTGCTCGCGTCAGTGGAGAGCAGAGACAGACGTTCACTGCTGTGCTGGGCAGGGACTCTGATAAAGGCGTGATAGTGACTATTGCCTATGTCCCTCTCTGACTGGGTCCTCTCTGAGTAGCCGTCCCTCCATTGGGACCTACCCTCTCCCCCTCCCTTCTCCATCAGCACAGGACTCTTCATTTATTGAATTTCCTCTCATGCCATATTCCCTCTGAATCTCAGTCTAAGAAGAGGCCGAGAGCAGACAGTGTCCCCCCCCCCCACCCCTGCCCCAGCTGATGGGGAGAGGAAGAGGAGGCAAACAGTCCTGGCCGGTGACTGAAGCGTGAGGAATGTGGCCTGGGACGTCTGAGAGAGAGAGAAAGAACAGGGGTACAAGGTGCTGCACTGCCTCCCAGGTGCCAGGGCTGTGATGGGAGGGGTGAGGAATGCCCTGGGAATCCCCATTCACAGGCCCTGTGGGGGAAAGTGACAGGAGTGAAGGGAGGTGAGGCTGCAGAGACCCAGGAAGAGAACTGCAGGTGGGGCAATGGGGATGGACCTGCTCCAAGATCCCTGCAGTCCCAAGTGGAGTGAGGAAAGTAGGTTGGATCCAAGCTAGAGAGAGACAGTGGAGAGGAAGGAGCTTCTTCAGCACGTGCTTCCACCAGGCAAAGTGAGGCAGGAGATGGAGAATAAAATTAAAAGGCCAAATCCTGGGTTCTGCCTGATTCAGCTTCTACTCTGAGTCGATGAAGCAAGCAGCAAAATCCTCCCTGCATTGGCTTCTTCCTGAGAGAGAGGGACCCACTGGAGCACAGACATCCCAGAGAAGTTGGTAACACTGACCGCACACTGCTTGAGTTCAGCGTAAGTGATGGGCATTCGCAGAACGCAACTAGGGTGACCAGATGTCCCGCTTTTATAGGGACAGTCCTGATTTTTGGATTTTTTACATATATAGGCTCCTATTACCCCCCACCCCCTGTCCTGATTTTTCACACTTGCTGTCTAGTCACCCTGAAGGCAACAGTTCAGAGGGCATGGAGGCCTAGACCTAGGGTTGCCCACTGTCTAATCACACAAACCCAAACACCCTTGCCCCACCCCGCCCCTTCTCCGAGGCTCCGCCCCACTCACTCCATCCCCCCTCTTTCGGTCGCTCGCTCTCCCCCACCCGCACTCACTTTAACCGGGCTGGGGCAGTGGGTTGGAGTGCGGGAGGGGGTGTGGGCTCTGGGCTGGGGCCAAGGGGTTCAGAGTGTGGGAGGGGGCTCCAAGCTGAGCCTTGGGCAGGGGCTTGGGGTGCAGGAGGGGGTGAGGGGTGCAAGCTCTGGGAGGGAGTTTGGGTGCTGGAGGGGGCTCAGGGCTGGGGTAGGGGGTTGGGGTGCGGGAGGGGGTCAGGGGTGCGGGCTCCAGCTGGGCGGTGCTTACCTCAGGCAGCTCCTGGTCAGCAGTGCAGTGGGGCTAAGGCAGGCTCCCTGCCTACCCTGGCTCCGCGTCACTCCTGGAAGCAGCCGGCACATCCCTGCGGGGGCCAGGGAGCTCCACACACTGCCCCTGCCTTCAAGCACCACCCTCGCAGCTCCCTTTAGCCACAGTTCCCAGCCAATGGGAGCTGCGGAGTCGGCGCTTGGGGTGGGGGCAGCGTGCAGAGACCCCCTGACCCCCTCCCCAGGGGCCACAAGGACGTGCTGGCCACTTCTGGGAGTGGCACGGAGCCAGGGCAGGCAGGGAGCCTGCCTTAGTCCCACTGCACCGCCGGACTTTTAGCACCTAAAATCTCCCGGTTTGGCTTCAGTAGCCTCAGAGAGATAGAGCCCGATTCTGGGAGAGTCCCAGGGAAACCTGGAGGGTTGGCAACCTGCACCCCAGCCCCCTGCCCCAGGCCTGAGGCCTAGAGCCCCTGGTCCCAGGCCTGACCCGAGCCCCTTATTCCCTTTTCACCCAGTCAGTGGGCAGTAAAGATTGAGTAAAAGTGAGGCAACGCACTCAGGATTTGGCTCATGAGTATGCAAGCCGGCTGGAGACTCCTAAGGGGCACTCTAATTAAGGTGCAGTAAACTGGAAGTGCTTTGATAAAGCTGAATGTGAGGATTAAGGACTGGCCCACGTGGCTTCACAAGCGATCAAGAACCTAAGAGTAAGAAGGAACCCAGCACACACAAACGTGTAGGGCCAGTTACAGCTGCAGGGACAAGACAAGGGCAGTGAAAATGCACCGAATGGAGTAAGGGGAGTAAGAAAGGGTTCCACAAATAGATCAGGGAAGGGGATAGTGGAGAGACAGGCGGGCAAATGATACATGTGAGGAGGTGAGTTCAATGATGATCTGAAAATGGTTGAGCTTCTGAATCACTTTCAAAAAATCTGCCTTTAGCAAGAAAACAAGGACAAGAAGAAAAGACCATCAGGAATTGAGTCCAACCTTGTAAAACCAGCTCCTCATAGAAAGCAGGGTAGGAAAGGTGGGGAAAGCAGAACATTCCAGGTGAGATGCACCTTCGGGTGTTGCTGACATTAGCTAACAGAGTCGGCAGGCCACTGACAATGACCTCGGAGAAGCAGGGGATAGCAGAGGGCTGAGGGGGAAATGTACCGATCTGTAAAAAGGATGGGGGGTGGGAGAGGAGGAGCCAGACAATGACTGTCTGGTGAGTCCCACTGGGGTCCCCAGGAAAATAATAGCGCAATTATGAAGCGAAGGATCTCTGTAAACATCTAGAGGATAATGAAACCATGATCTATAAGCAGGATGGGGTTTGTAAATAACAGACCTCGCCAAACAAAACAACCCCTCGAGGACTGTTTTGAATAGAATGACAAGATTAGTGAGGGAAGGGGACTCGGCAGGATGTCATGAGAGGAGACCTTCAAACCCCAGGCCCTGCCTGCTCTGCGTGGACATTACAGAGCCCGGGGCCCATTCTAAGGTAAGTTGCAATGGACAGCATCTGCTTGTGCACATACAAAATTGTCTTCCCCCACCACTGGCAACCATGCTTGGTAAGGGCAAACACCTGTGTGTTCAAACAGTCTAACACCTGCATCCTCCAGGCTCACGGGGCCCCAGAACACCCTGTCCCAGCCTGTTCTCCATCTAGATGTGCCAGCTAACATGCTAGCACTTACACACTAACCAGTCTGATACTCCAGCACATACCAGGGTTAGAATCTCTACCCACAAAATCCACTGGGGGTGCATATTCAATTAATGGCACATGCAGAGATGCTGGACTCTATAAAGGGCACATGCAGATGTGAGGATTTTTAACAGGCATCAGCACCTCCAAAGCCCAAGTAGATGTGATCTTGCATGCGCATATACAGAAGACAGGTAGAGTCCTGGCTGAAAGGTTACCTGTTAACCAGACTGGGGGCTGGATCTCCTGTCTTTAGCACACTGTAGAGTTTGCAGCCATGCACCAGATAGTTGTTGCTATACTATGCCCCAAAGGTGGCTGCATTTCAGTGGCACAGTCTGGTTATAGTTACAAAGCACTTTGGGCTCAACTGCACCATATAAGGGCAAATTATTGTTATTCCATGTCTATCTTATAATAGTGTCCCATGAAATCTTACTTGAAAATTTAATTCAAATGGGTTTGGATATGAGACAGCCATATGGACTGGAAACTGCCTGAAGGATCATAAACAGGGAGTTATAAGAAACTAGTGGTAAAGGTGACTGGTAGATGTAATATCCTTACATTTTTGTGAGGCAGCTGACTTAGTAGTGCACGACATTCTGGTTAAAAAACTAACACTATACAGTAAATGGGCCCTTCTGACCTTAAACTCTCTGAAATGATGTGGTGATGAAACAAGAACACATTGTGTTATTAATCAGAATACAAGAATTCACACAGCACTTCTCATTTTCACAACCCCATGCAAACGTTAGCACACTGATCTTTACACACCCACAGGTGGCAGGCAGCTGTTGTTATCACCATTTTGCAAATCAAAACAATAAACCACAGTGAACACAAAGACTTGGGGGAGACAGTGAAACAGCAAACTAAGCACAAGCTGGCAGCACCACAGTGATGCAGCAAAACAAACCCACGAACAAAAAGCTTATTTAGTTTTGGGTTTCACCTCAAATCCCAATTATGGGCACAATATAAGTAGTCTACACAGGCGTGGAGCACTGGGGTGAGGGCCCTGCTCTGAGACATTTAGGAGGCTGCACATGAAGTACGTACGGTTCTGAGCACTGCAATACCATACAGATGTAGAGAAGTGGAAGGGACATCAGAAGAGCAGGGAGATTTAGGCTGAATAACAGAAAAACGTCCTAACAGAGAGATTTCTGACTGTAAAACAGTCTCCCAAGAGAAGTGGAGGAAACCCATCCTTGGAGAGAGTTACAACCGAATATCCTATAGGGAACAACTCTGCATTGGCTGGAGGCATAGACTGATTACAACCAAAGTGATCTTCTCCTCCTCTAATTTCTGTGATTCATTCATACGTTATCATGGAGTCTATGGAACTGTCCCATTCTCCCCTTACTACTCTGTACTCCAGGTCCTTGCCAGACAGTGGCAAAGCCAGTGACAGGGGGATTGAAAAAATTCTAAGGTTCATGTTGATGTAACCCTTCTTCCAGGTGGAGTCGGCAGGGACAAGGGCCAGGTTCAGTATCTAGGGGTTCCTTTCTAATAATACCACAAGAACCGGCTTGAGCCCCACCCAGTAACCTGGGGAAATTACACCCCTGGGTGCCTCTAAGAGGCAATACTTCCCCTCTCGCAAGCACTGAGTCTGTGTGTAGAAAAAAAAAATTAATAAAAAGGGGGACAGTAACCCAGCATTAACTTGGGAAAATGCCATACGCCGGATTCATAAGCATAAGACCATGAACAAAACACCCACCACAGAGTACATTGGGTAGTGTCCTTTACCTCAGGTTCTTAAGTTCAACAACCAAAAGTTCCTTTAACGTGCCCCTCCCTTCTCCCTCCACACTCACAGCTGTTGTCTTTGGTCCGTGAAGACCCAGAGGTGCATTCGCATGAGTTCACCTCCTACCCTCCTTCTGCTGCTCTGCTCAACCCACTGCTCACTCCACTGCAAGTTCTGGAATGTCTTGAGGTCCCATAGCTTCCAATGATTTCAGCTGTTGGTAGTGGAGCGTTGCTACTAATGCAGTCTGGGAACTCTCTTTCACCAGAGACACTGTCCCAAAGCAGGCCTAATACTTAGAGACCTCGTTATCAGTCATTTCAGCTCTAATGGCCTGCAACAAAAGATTCTCAACTGAGTCTTAATCAGCTCTGCTATTACACAGTGGGGAGGGTCAAGGGATGCCTGGGACCCTCAGGCAGCCCCTACACCACTGGGTACAAACTCCTCCCTCACCCTCTCCGGTCTCTATTGGGCTTTGCCACCCTTAGCCCCTGCTTAGCAAGTGCCATTCAGTTGAGGGCTTTGCTGAGCACAGTTCTGCTGCCCTTGATTCCCACACCAGGATAACGCCCTGTATTACCCCTGCACCCAATAACAAAGTGACTTGCAACCCAACACCAACCAAAAGTGAGCACCTGGGCAAAGCCGCCCCATCATGCTGTGCACCTAGGCAGGGTGGGCGTGTCTATGCAAACAAGATCAGTTCATGAAGTCATCACTAGCTGTCAGAGGAGAGCTCATGCAGACCCTTCTTACATTGAAAATGCCCTTTGGAACTCACATGTTTATCCAAACCCACCTGAACCTCTTGGGCCCAGTTACATTTCAGGGTAAAATAAAAAACTTCAAGTGAGTTTTTCATCCATGTGGCAGTGCTGCTCTACTGTCCCAGCCAATCTGAAATAATTTCCCAGGAAGATTTCCTGCAGCCCCAGGGGATGAAAAGAAATAGCATTGTGACTAAAGAGACATTCTTCAAAGTCACTGAATTTGCCACGTACTGTATGTTCTCACCCAAAGCTGGAGAACACCAGAGAGAGATGGGTTCCACAGCTTATGGTTAGCAAAAGGAAAAGATGTCTGCTTGTCCCCTGTCTCAGAGAGGTTATGAACTGGTTCCCTTACAGAAAGCTGGGTACCCATTTCCGCAGAGAGAGGGGAAGAAGGTCCCAGTGCTGTCTGGAGAGACCTTCTAGGCCTCCTTGGGCTGAGTGGTTAAGGATCTGACTTTGGTGCTTGAACAAGGTGTTGACTGTCCTCTGCCTGCAGCGCTAACATTTGCTGTGACTCTTTAGCTTTATGGTTCAGTCAGGCTCCCATTGGCTTCAACAGGAGCAGGCCAAGGCCCTTAATCTGTGGCCTGATTCTCTGTTTGTGAGTGACTCATAGTCTCATTCCTGCTGTTTCACTCATCACACTGTGGCCTCCTGCCCAGGAAACACCCAGTTTTTCCCTTTGTCTGATCAGAAAAGATGCTGCATTAGCCCAACAATTCTCAGAGATTGACATGAAAATGCAAACGGTCCCGAAATGTCACTCAGCCAAAGGAGAGAGCTCCCAGAGCTATAGTCACAGACAAGTGAAGTCATGTCCAACTCCTAGCACGGGGTGCGAGTAGCTCCTCTCACTGGCTGCAGCAGTGTGTCAAAGGAACAGCCCCTTACAGACTAATGAATGAGGAGGGGGTGCAGTGAATAAGAACTCAAAAACGGCCCAAGTTACTGCAATTTTAAAAATCCGCCTGCCACTAGACAAAACAAAGAGAAGAAACTGAACAATGAGGAAGTGAAGCAAGCCCTGTAAAATAACCCTGTATCGAAGGCAGGTAAGGGAACACGTAGGAAATCTAACCACATGCGCAGCCAGCACTGCGTAACAAGGGAATTAGCTGCACCACACGGACGGTTCATTTAGAAATAGTTTGACCAACTGACAGACCGGGGATGAGCAAATATAGCACTGATCTTCAGAAACTGACAGAAGAGCTGTCACTGTCCAGCGGAGCTAACTCCTGTCCCTAGTAAGACAATGGAGCAAATATTCACTGGGGGGGAAATGACAAATCTACCTCATTGAAAAAATTGTAATAAGCAGTGGGTTTTAAAATAATAGTTTGGATCATTGCTAGACTACATTAGTGTATGATCTTAGCCGTGTCCTCTTCCTCCTTCCCCCGATCTCTTACTGTTGGTTACATTCAATTGTGGGGTCTTGGCTTAAACTCTTCAGGGCCAGAGATTGTGTCTTTTTTTATACGTCTGTACAACACCTAGCAAAAAGGGTTGTTGACCCCTGACTGAGTCCTCTATGTGCCACCAGAATATAAATTAATATTAGCCATGAGCAATAGGCAACGCTGGCAGCTGTAAAGAATATGTCCGACCAGGCAAACTTTTTAAAATTTGGATTTTAGAAAATCATTCATTGCTGTCTCCTGACACCTGAGCTGAAAAGTTAATTCCACCTGATGTGCTAAAGAACACAGTGATGTGGACTGAAAGCTGGGTAAAAGACCCTAAACTGAGACCAATGGTATGAGAAATTTAGAGATGGCCAAATACCAGAAATAAAAATTATTCAGTAACTAGTATTCAGTCAGCTATCAAGCTGATCTAATGCTGAGAAAGAAATCACTGAATAATATTCAGCTTGTTCAAGGATCGGTGTTAAGTACAATCTCCATTCATGAGCTAGAAAAATGGCGTTGGGAACAACACCGAGGACAAAGGACTCATCCAAACAGAGCGACAAAAATTAAAAACATGGGCAAAAATCAGAATCAGCTTGGGGAAAATGCAGCTAATGCACTTGAGAGGAAATAATCCAAACCCAGATACTCGCTGGGAGGGAGAATTCTGGGCCACAGAGCATTATTATTAACACTGGCCAGAATTTTCTGACTAAAACATTTTCTTCCCAAAATGAGATTCCACTGAAAAAATTCAAAATAAAAATATTTTCAACACAAAATTTTGAAACAAAAGTTTTAAATTCATTTCAAATCAAAATATTTGTTTTGTTTCAGTTTCAAAACCAAAAAGCTTTTCAAAATTTAAAAATGTTGGATTTTTGATTTTTCCCCTTTCTGTCCCAGAATACAACACAGTGAACGATCTCCATGGTTTAGTTTGGGTTGTTGTTGTTGTTGTTGTTGTTTTCATTTTATTCACTGTCACTTTTCTAAACTTCAACTTTTGAAAAGTTATGAAGCAGCAAAAGAAAAGTGAAAAAAAATCCCAACCTCAGACATCATTAATTCTGCAGCATTCAGTACAAGAAAGGAGAAAGGGAGAAAACAGGAGGCACAAATGGAAAAAACAAAAATTCAGAATTTCAAAATGTCAGTAGTTTTTCAGTTTTAAAAAAATGTAATCAAAATGAAACTAAAATTGAAATAACATTTTATGGGAACTGAAACAAAATGAAAAATAAGATTTAATTGTAAAATTTCCCCATGGAAAATTGAAAAAATGTAAAGAATAAATTTCAAATTAAAATGTCAAATATTTTGTGGTGGAAACATTGAGCAGCTCAGATTATTAAGGCTGAACAAGACCCAGGGAACAGCAGACTAGACGTGAGTTAGCAATGGGACATGCCTGCAAAGAAAGGCCACTGCCAGTAGGTGTTCAGACACCACGGTGTTGTGCACAGTATGAAAAGACAGACAAGCTAACACGGAGCAAGTAGGTCATAGTCCCTCTGATGGCCAAATCCTTTCAATGGGGGTTTTGCCACCAGCTTCAATGGGCCCAGGGGCAGGGCCATCCCTGGGATGTTGACAAATTAGAGGGAGTGCCAAGAAGAGCCTGGAAGATCCAAGTTATAGAAAGAGCTAACTCTGTCTCGTTTGGCTAAGTAGCACCCGTGGTGGCACATGGTAACAGTCTGCATATAGCTGAAGGGCTTCACCACCCACGAGGGAGAGCAGTTCTTTGGGATGGGTCAAGGGGGGTTAACTAGGAGCTAAATGGGATAAAATTATAAAGGGAAAATTAGGCTGAGCATGAGGAAAACCTTCCCCACGGCAGGATGTGCCTGGCTTCATCTCAAGGGAAGAGGGGGAAACCTGCTCCTTGAGGCGTTTAAAACACAGCCCTGGCTCCTGGCAGATGGAGTGGGTGATCTCATAGGTCTTCTTCATCTCTGATTTCCTGTGTGAATTCCTGAGTGTGAGCCCTGGATTCACGCCAGCTACTATCCCAATGGGCATGGTATTGAAATCCCCTCCTGTTCCGAGGTGGGAAGAGCCAGTCTGGATTGGGTGAAATGTGGAACCAGCCTGGCGGCTAGTCGCCTCGGAAGACGCATGGGTCTTTGGCACTGGGGGGTTGTGGGGACGAGGTTAGCACTGTGCTAATCCATGAGAGGGACTGGGGAACTTCTTGTCACTTATGTCTTTGAGCTGGGCTTGGTTTCTCCCCTCTCACGTTTGGGACCATTGTAGGGTAGAGCGGGGCCTCCCTTGCACCAGGCAGAAGGTAGCAGAGGATGAGAACGAGACTTTCCCTTCCCAGTAAATTCATCTTCTTGTTTCCGTGGCAGCTGAACTCCTTTGTCCTGGACACCAACACTTCTGCGAGCCAAGCTGTGTGTGCAGTGGGACAGGGCGCGGGGCCGGCTCCTAATGGGGGACTGTCACTTTACAGCAGTTAAACAATAGTCAGATTTGTTATTTATTTTCTAAATAAATCAGCAGGTCCTGTGCTGAAGGGCTGGAAAGTGGCGGTTTAGATTAGACCTTCCCCAAACCCCGGCTGGGCCTTGAGCTGCTGTCAGGGCTACAGAGAAACAGCAGCAAACTCTCACGCAAATGGCCTATAAAAAAGGCCCTGTCAAAGGCACCTTGACCTGGAGGCTCTCTCTGGTGCTGGGCTCCCCAACAGCCCTCCCCTCCCATGGCTGCGCTCTCCTTGCATGATGTATTTCCCCTGCCTTTTTTAGAGCTGCATTATGTTAGCTCCAGGAAACAGCCTCTTCCTTCTTATAAACATAGCCCTGGGTTACTGACCAGCGGCCCTGCCACTCCGCAGCCACTCTCTGTCCATCCATCACACCTCGCTGTCACCCTGGCAACATATCTCTTGGACCGGTCCGGCTCCAGAGCTGGGAGAGGAGGGTGGGGGGTGGGGGGAAGAGGGGGGTCACATATACAGTGCACAATTCCAGCCCGCTGAGTAATTCCCTGGAAGCCCTGAGACTGCACAATGAGAAATCCTTTCCGATGGCTTCGCAAAGGGCACCCAAAGGTCAGCGCAAGGACATGGCTTGTACTTTCCAGCCTGTCAGCAGGGCGTGTGCAATATGCGTACGTGTGCGAGCCATGGTTGTTTGGCTGTACACAGAGGTGCCACTTGTGCGCGGGGGGCGAGCAGGGAGGGAGGTTTGGAGAAGTGTGTCTGGGCCCAACCTGCCTGAGGAAGGGGGCCTGCTAGACATTGCTCCCAGGTCTCCCAGCACTCCCTTCTCTGGTTTGTGTAGGTGCGGAGCCTGGTCACTCAGGGACCTGCAGCGTCTCCCAGGCAGCCAGGGCAGGTGTTGGCAACCTTAGTGGGATGGGGCCAGCCAGGTGAGCAGTCTGGGCCCTTTTGCCAAGTGAAAGGGGGAGGGCTATGAGGACACAGCCGCTGCCTTTGCCTGGTTCTGGTGAATCCAGAATGGACAGGTCGGGGAGCAGATAAGGCCCTAGCAGGAGAGAGGTCTGTAGTTATAGGACTCCTTCTCCAGTGTCAAAACCATGCCCTGGTGCCTCTGACCCATATGCACAGGGCTGGGTCGGTGTGGTGAGCAGCCCATGTTAGCAGGTTTATGGGGGGGATCTTTGCCTTTGGTCCAATTGTTTTTTTAGTCTTAGTGGTGAATTACATGCATACATCCCTCCCGGCGTTTTCACAACAGCATGACTATGTCCGTCCCCTGGGCTGCTCACCTGGTGGGGGATTATTTATTATCTGTATTACCGTAGTGCCGAGGAGCCCTGGTCATGGACCAGGGGCCCTGCTCTCCTTGGTAACTGCTCACACAGAGCCTCCTGTGCGTAGGCAGGTGTGTAACAGCTACTAACCAGCCCTCAGACACACTGGAGCCTCACGGGAGTAACCAGAGATTATGCAGTAACAACCGGTGGGACAGGTTCTCCTGTTTCGTTCTGGCTGTTCAGGGGCCCACGGGACATGAGTCCTGGGTCCCAGCTCAGTCCCTATTCCACAAGTGTCCGCACCACGCAACCTCCCTCTACAACTGCGGCTTTGGCGGCAGCCTCAGCAGAATGGCCACACCCGGAACAGCCTCCAGAAGAGGCTCCTCCAGATCAAAGGGAAGCACATTGGCAGGACAATAGCGGGAGCCCAGCAGCGCCCAACCCACCCGAGGTCTATGCCACGCCGTGCCATTCAGTCCCCTGCAGTGAGCTCTGTTCCTTCACGCCAACCCTTTCCTTCCATTTGAGCCGCTAACCGCTTCATGTTCCGAGCCTTCCTCAATACCTGATAGCTCTTCCTTTACGCTAAACCAGGGGTAGGCAACCTATGGCACGCGTGCCAAAGGCGGCACGCGAGCTGATTTTCAGTGGCACTCAGACTGCCCGGGTCCTGGCCACCGGTCCGGGGGGCTCTGCATTTTAATTTAATTTTAAATGAAGCTTCGTAAACATTTTAAAAACCTTGTTTACTTTACATACAACAAAAGTTTAGTTATATATTATAGACTTCTAGAAAGAGACCTTCTAAAAACATTAAAATGTATGACTGGCACGCGAAACCTTAAATCAGAGTGAATAAATGAAGACTCAGCACACCACTTCTGAAAGGTTGCCGACCCCTGCGCTGAACCATTGCTTTTCAAGGGAGGTGTCATTTAACAGCACGTCTGTCTAACCAATGGGAATCCTGTGCCATGCAAACAATACAGATCCTTGCTTGAAATTCATCCTTTACCTATTCCTAGGATAAAGTCGGGAGTAAAAAACAGCAGTGTCTTCCCTTAGCAAAACAGAGCCAAAGCCTCACAAATGCATGTTCTGCTGTTAATCTAGAAACGTCCCTGGGGTTAGCGGGGGCGTGAATCTCAGGCTGAGTTTGGTCTAGCCCTTTGAAATTTGGCAAAATGAGGTCTCCAGCCCTTGGAAGACTCTCAAGTGAGGGAGCCCCAACATCTGACACATTTAAAACCAGGCTGGACAGGACCATGTCAGGGATAATTCTATACTGACCCTGGGCAATGGACTAGAGGAACTAAGAGGGCTCATTTCAAGCTTCTCTGAATCTGCTAATAACAAACTGGATCATAATTTTATCACAGACTGTTGTTAAAAGATTCTGAGTCACCATATATACTCAGGCCTAGACAACGGGAGACTTAGTGCTCCCCTCCTCCCCCAATGTAGGGGGTGCATTACTAAATAAAGGAAACACCAAGTTTGGAACAGAAGCTCATTTAACTCACTTTATTAAAAGTGGATATATTTGGTTATGGTACAAAACTGCTCACTGCAGAAATATTCAACAATTAGTGTTTGATTATTGTGTAACTCTAGACACCTGCCCCCAAAAAATAAAAAATAAAAGTTGTCTATGCCCCTGATAGGTTAACAATTGCTGCATGGAAATCACAACAGGAGTTTGCCAGAAGAACTTTCAGGGTAAATCTTTACAGAAATGTTCAAATTTCCCACCACCTGGCTGTGTAAGTGACCCAGAATCTAATCTAGCTATTTACAGTTCAGTCATCAGCCTGGGAGGTGTGAGATGAGAGAACAGCAAAACGCAACAGGGAAAACGAAAGCCACAAGGCTGTTTATTAAAAATGCACAAGCAAAGGCCACATTTAATAGCCATGGGCCACGCTCACCAGCTGCATGAGCTGACCATAGGACCAGGTTTTCCCTAAATTCCCCTAAACATGTCTCAGTCCCCGCCCACTCACCTACCAACCCATTTCAAATCACACGAATTGAACAGAGTGCTGTAGTGTCAAAGCACTGCACTCTCAGTGATGTTTGGGAAACAAGTATACACACTTCCAGCAAAATGCCCTTCAGATGTGTCTGTTTGCCCTGCAGTGCCACCTCCTTCCTTGTAAACCTTTGCATCTAAGCAGGCAAACAGAAAGGTCTAGTTTCCCCAGTCCCTTAACCTACACCTCAGAACCACCCATGGTGTCTGGCACATGGGGTTTGAGCCAGGCTGGGGAAATATGTTGTGGGAGCTCCCTGTGAAGATATTGGCAGCATGTCACTGTAGCAGAATATGGAGATACACAACAATCGCCAGCTGCAAATGCCACCCAGAGTCCATGAGACCAAACACCAGGAAGGGACCCTCAGCAGGTTGAGGCAGATATGGGGCTTTAAAAGGATTCCAGCATCAAATTCCTGGACAGGAAAGTCATGCTCTCTTTCCTGGTGCAGGCAGGTAGCTGGAGTTTAGCTGGAGCTCTAGCTTTGTGCTGAGTAATGCCTGTCTGCTCTCAAAGGTGGGATACAAAAGGGAAAAAGAAAAGAGGCATTTCCAAAACACACTGGGGATTTCAAAGAGGCTCTGTGATCTCTGAGCAGTGGAGGTCAAAACTGTAACTGGCGTGGGGACAGAGGCATTGTGGATTGTTGCTGAAGGACTGTTTTAGCCAGCACAGGTAATGCAGCTCTGTGACGAAGTGGGGGGGTTTCTTGTTTTCGGTGGGGTTTCAATGGTTTGCATGCGGAGGGGGTGGGACTCAGTTTCCCTGGGTGTTACTGGTTTAACGAGGTGAGGGGAGAGGGAGTGTGTTTTGCAGAGGACCGAAGAGAGGACGTGGGGACCCAGCCGATGGCCTGGAGGATGGACACCCCAGCGACCGGTGACCTGGCGACCCGGAGGCCCAGCTGAGGAGATGCAGCCCGTTCTGGCCAGTGGGAGGACAATGGGCTGCAGAGTGAGGACCCAGTGACCTGACCAGCCGGTTCCAGCCAGAGGACAGAAAAGGGGAGAGGAGGCCCCGGTTTACGACCCTGTTTCCCTGGAGAGAAGACAATGGACAGAGGCGGCGCCTGGGGCCGGTGATATCAGATGCCCAGCTGGGAAGCAGGGGGGCTCGGGGCTGGAGAGGGGGAGCAGGCAGAGCCCCCCTGGATGCAGGGGAGACTGGGATGTGCTGGGCTGAGGGAGGCCAGGCCTGAGGCCCTGAGAGTTTCCTGTGCTGTGTTCAACTCTCAATAAACCCTCCTGTTTTATGCTGGCTGAGAGTCGCTCCGGGCTAGAGAACAGGGTGGCATCAACCCCTTCGGGGGTGGAGGCCCGGGGGGTCCAGAGCGAGTGGACTCCCTGAGGGGGCCCACGGCAGAGACAGACGTGCTAAGGCTCAGAGAGGTGCGGCTTCAGGAGGTAGAGGGGCCTGACCCCGAGAAAGAGTGGACCCCCGAGAAGGGCTGCCTCACTGAAAGGGGCACCCCCCCCACGGACCGCACGGGGCCAAGAGTGGGCACGATCTGTGAGTCCGTGACAAGCTCCTACACTGGTGTTGTGCTGGTAGAGGTATGTCAGCAGGTGTGGTGGTTTAGTTGGGTAACAAAGGCTGGGTTTTGCCCGTTTGCATCAATTTTGCATGTGTCCAACCCAAACCTGTGGCAATAAAAAGCAATTTCTGTCAACAAAACTTTGTAGTGTAGAGCACACCTGAGTGTGGCACAGATTAAAGGCCTAAACCCAGACTGGGTCACATACGTATTATGGGGCACCTATAGCTGCACCTATAGCTACACCATGCAACATGGTTTCTCCTTAAAGATTTGGTGCAAATGTATCAAATCCCAAGTGTCACGGAGCCACAGAATCTGTGTGATGCCCTAGGTTTTAAACTGTCCCTTGGAGGAAACTTTTCAGTGAGCCTGACCCCCAAAGTGTCCCACTAGTCGTTAAGGGTGGGCTCCAGCACTCCTGCTGCACTGATGAGCTCTGCCCAGCCAGTCCAACAGAGAGAGACTCTTACACCCGTCAGGGACCAACGCACCTCAGCAAGTCGCTGCAGTGACACCAGGCAGTCTTTTCAAAACAGAGCAGGAATTATTAGTCAACTGGAACACAGCACCGGGAAGTCCTTAGGTTAGCGCAGAACAGCGAAGGTTAAGACATTACCCATCCGGGCCAAGCCAGGACTCTACCGCACCAAGCTGCTATTGAATCTATGTTTGGTTCTCACCCTCCTTGTCAAGCCCAGGTGAGAGCTGCTTAGTCGCTCCCAAAGCCAGCTG
The DNA here is from genome assembly GCF_002925995.2 of Terrapene triunguis. NCBI lineage: Eukaryota > Metazoa > Chordata > Testudines > Emydidae > Terrapene > Terrapene triunguis. The sequence goes on along the minus strand of NW_020664446.1, from coordinate 588,342 downwards.
TTCTCCCTCTTCTGTAACCTCTAGCTTCCTCGTTTTCCCACAGAGCCTTGCTGAGCTCATAGCACCACGTGCCTGAGTTTCCCATTGTTTTCTCAGTCAGTCCTTTAACAACCCAGTCATTCTGCCCCACACAGTGAGGTGACCCAACACCTCGTCTTCTGCTCTGCCCCAAGAGCAAGTTTAACCCTTCTGCAACCACTGGGTAGCAATGCAAAGTACAGAGGGCAACTCAGACACACAAAGGATTCATAAAAATATTACAGAAGATTGCCACTTTGCCACACCAGGTTAAGCAACGCAAAGTGTAACCTCACCCACATGGCAACAAATGAACTTGGCAGTCCCCAGGATCTTGATTAAGCAACAGGAGAAGTGATGACCCTGAACTGCCAAGCAGCTCCCCTAAGCAAATGGAGCTTATCTGCTTTGTTTCCAAGATGGGGCCTGGGCCACCACCCAGCATGTATATGCGCCGCACAGCTGCTGTCACATCACACACATGCATGTGTGACAGCAGGTAATCTGGGGAGCATTTCAACCCTCTCAAGAGAATAAGGGTGCGAAAAGTGACCAAACAACTCAAGGAGACTCTCCCTGGGACAACCCTCCCTCAGATGAATCCACCTCCAAGACACAGACAGACACAGAGAGCAGCAGGCCTTGAACTAGACAGAAAGCCATAGACCCATCAGAAAGATGAACCCAAATGAGCAGACAGGGAGGTCTTGGGAAAGGAAGCACCAAGCCACATGGACAGCAAGAATTCGTTCAGTGATGTATACACACAGCAAACTCTGACAGAGTTAAACCTCAGTGTTTATTAAGCAATAAAAGGCTCACCAGACCTGTTAAAATAATTGGCTTAATTTTAATTGGTCTGTTCTTTACAAGAGATACAAATCCAGGGCCCGATCCTGCCATGTGAGCAGTCCCTATGATATTAAATGGGATGTGAGTGGGACATAGGCCTATGGGTTTAGATGGTGCACAGGCCTCATGCTGCTCAGGGACGAATTGCAGCCATAGTTCTTAACCTTTGAACAGACACCAGTGTGCAGCATTGGCCTTTCAAACATGAACAAAGGATTTAAGTGAATGGCTGCAGGTTTTCACCCTGCATGTGTGTTTGTATCTGGCGGTGTCTGCCAGCGGGGGCCCAGCTGCAGCGCTCCTATCTAACGAGCAGTAAAATGTGATTGATTGGAGATTTTCCTTCAGAGGAGGAATAGTTTTACTCTCCTTTAATAGTCCATAATTCCAGGGCTGTATTGTGCAGTGGGGGAACTCTGGGAAGCCTGAATGGATGTTGTGCATGAAAGATGCCCTATAAAAACAGCAGCATCAGTCCTTGGCACAGGCATTTCCTATCCTGCATTGGCTCAGACACAGTGTGACCTTTGCCCACTCCTGTGATTTGGCTCCCAATTCACCTTGATGTGTCAGGTCTGCCTGAATTTCAGAGGTCCCAGCCTGCACTGGAATATAGTTGTATTTTATCTTGTATGTACTTTTCCCTTTGGAGTTTAGATCTACCAAACTTCCCTGACTATAAATGATCCGTCACCCCACAGTTCTGGCATGAACTGCTCTTGCCCCGTGAAATGCTGAGTGCTGACTTCAGCGGAGGCTCACAGGTGACCAGCGCCCCTTCAGATCAGATCCGGAGATCTCACCCTCAACAAAATATGTTTTCTGGCTAGTGGTTCATTTTGGGGTGTATTCTCAAAACATTAGTCACTGAAAATGTCTCCAAACAAAAAATAAATTAGCCAATTTGAGAAGGGAGGAAAATTCACTCCAGAGACAAATGGGAATGTTTTCCTGGTATTCAATCAAATAGAAAAAACCCCACATTAATAGTAAGTTTTCCCAGGAAATACAAAAAATGTGATCTCTTGGGGCAAATCCAGGCCCCTCCTCCCTGGCCTGAGCAGTTTCCGTGGCAGTAGAACCAGTGTGTTTACTTGGCACACATAGGGGGCTAGAGGCAGGGATCACTCCTGCCTTGGTGCAGAGCCTTGCTAAAGGCAAGCTCCCGGCATGGCTCAGCCCAGGGGGTAGCGGGGAGCAAGGCTTCAGAGTCAGGGGAAGGGAAGGGAGGGGTGGAGCCAGGACATCTACTACTAGGCCAATCTTCCCATCTTTCCCTCAGCCCAGGGGCCTCCTTCAGGCTACAGCAGCCTCCATGGAGCAGCTCCACAACTGCTCTGTGACCTGGGCAAGGATTCCTGTCTCCCCTCCCTCTACCCCACCGGGCTCCGGGGACCAGGTGCTGGGGCAGAGGATTTGCCCCTGAATGGCTAGTGGGGATCATCAACTTTTTAGATGCACACTTTTGTTCTCAAACAGTAGCGTTTAGGTTAAAACAATTTTTTGTGAACAAAAAAATTCAGGAAAAAATTGAAATTAAAATTTCCTGAAAGAAAACCCAAAAATTTGTAAAGTGTTTGAAATTTGTTGTTTCAAATCCATGGGAGAATCCCAACTTTCTTTCAGTTTTTCAGTCTCCCCCTGCTCCCCAGATCCCATCCCAGAAAGGGGAAGGGACCAAAATATTAGAGAGAGTGAAAAAAATAAGGTTTTTCTTTTTACTTTTTCTAATTGGAAAAGTGTGAAAACAATAAAATGTGAGTTGTCTCATGTGTTGCCCTCCCAAACACACCCATTAGCAGTGTAAAAAAGGGAAAATGTCAAAATAAATGTAAAAGAATTTTCCCTGCTTTCCTCTCCCACCCCTTCCACCTTGTTTCCCCACTGGAAAAGTGTAAAGAAAAGTTTTTGTTTAAATTGTCCCACTTTTTATGTTTTTTTCCTCCTTGGGGTAAAAAGGGGTGGGAGGGGATTAAAAAAGAGTGGGAAGGGGGAAATTAATTCCTGAAAGTGAAAAAAACATTGTTTATTTCAGAATATTTAATTTCAACTTTTTCATGGAAAACTGGGACAGGCAGGAGTGAATAATTTCAAACGAAACACAAATATGCATGTTCTTTCAGAAAACTTTGTAGAAAAAGTAACTTAAATGTTGAGCATCTGTAACGACTGATCTGCTCTTCCCCAACCCCATAGCTCTCTCTGAGGTTTTGCGACAGAACATTTGTCACTGGCTGAGGACAATGATGGAGCCGGTTATCCCTGTACTTCGCGTGTTGCGCTGTGATTTTCTACAAGGTTGAATATCGATGGCTTGAATCCAGAAAGGTTTCTAAACCCCAGGTTCTTCGCTGTTTATACGGAGTGTTCTGCTCGCTCATTTGACTGCAGAGCAAGCACCTCGGAGAGGATTTCTGCACTCAGCCGCTGATGAGTGGGGCTATGATCTGTGAGGAAGTCAGCTGGAATTCCTTGGTGGGAAAATGCGATTTGCGAGGTGTGATTCTGTTGCTGCTCCATGTGTTGTGCGCCGTTTAAAACGAACGTTGAACTAACCCACTAACAAGAGGGGATCTCGCCTGTGTAATGCCACCAGCCCCGGGACAGCCCCGGACCAAGGGCGAGCAGGAATATCCCATGGGGCCAATGGCTCCTTTGCGCTCTGTACCTGTTACAGGTTTCCCACTTGGAGACCGGGTCCTCAGCAGCGTTCAGACCTCCCCCGACCTCAGGTTCCGGCTCTGCACTTCCCCACGCCCGGACGGGTGCCGTGGATGAGGCATCTCTGACCTAATGCCGTGTAGTGTGAGGATGTCACTGCTTCCTACAGCAACCCCTCGTCTGCAGAAATTTTATCTCTACAGCCCCTGTGAGCTTTGCTTCGGTGTCCCCTTCCCCAAGCCCTCCGTCTAGCACTACTACTCCAGGCTGCTGCAAGGGTGGGCTATTCCCGTTCTCACTGGAGCGTCTCCCGTGCCCTCCTCCTCCCGTCCCTGGCACCAGCAAACCACTCTCTGGCTCTGGCCGTGGGCTTTGCACCGACGCAGTGAGGCGCGGGGCTTTAAGGACCGCAGCCCCATGACACTCCAGCTATCCGAACTGGGGACGGGTCGTTGCCCAGGCCTGGCAGGCTCGCCGGGGGTGACAGCCCATCCTGATGCCTTTAAAGGCTGGGCCGTTACAACGGCCTTTCTCCTGCCACCTGCCTGGCAAAGCCAGAGACGCCTTGGTGCCCGGGAGGTTCGTGTCAGCCCCTGTGCCAGAGGTGCTGGAACTCGGGGGGGGGGGCTGCACCCCCTGGCTGGAAGTGGTTTCCATCATATCCAGGGGTTCCAGTCTGGTTCAATGGCTCCCAGCCCCCCACTGTACACCCTGCTCCAGCCCCCCCGCTGTGCCCCGGGCTGCTGGTGACTGTCAGTGCTTCGCAGGCAGGAGGCCAGTCCCAAAGGCACCATCAGGAGCCCGCTACCTCCTGAGAAGCCCAGAACGTCCCTCGGCCCGGAGCCGCGCCCGGACAAGGCCCGGGCCCCACTCTGCAGGGGCCCACCTCAGCAGCTCCCGCCGCCTTCGTCCAAAACCTCCGCCTGGCCCCTGCGGCCACGGACCGGGGCATGGGAAGGGAGAGTCATTCACACACGAGGGGGGGGGAACATCAGAGCCTCGGCCGCGCCGGCTGCACCTGAGACAGGCCCGTGGGGCTATCGTCTGCTCACGCTGCTCCCTAGGGATCCTGTGGGCAGCACATCCAGGGCCCAGCGCCCCGGGAACACATGGGGGGCCCGGAGTCCCAGTGCTGAGCGCTCTCCAGCAGCCCCGCCGCCACCTGCTCTGCCCCGTGCGCACGGCGGGGCGGCTACCGCACCGCGCCCCACACCCGGGCTCTCCTGGGGCTGCGCCGCCGGCTTAACACAGGGACTAGGGCGCGGAGCAGCGCCAGGCCTGGAGAACAGACAGGGACCTGAACACCGCGGCCACACGCGTCCCAGCAATGGGGCAATGCGGGGGGCGCGGGCAGACAGGGTCGGGGGCTGAGCCCGCCTCGAACCAGGCTGGGGAACTGGGCTCTGCGCTGGGCTCGCTCGGGGCAGCCCCAGGTGGCCCAGGACGCGGCTGGGACCGGCAAAGATCATTAGGGGCGCTGAGCCCGCGGGAGCGGAACAAGGAGCCAGGCCGGTCCCGCTCCCAGCGAGCGCCCGGCTGGGCCCAGGCGCAGCCCCAGGGATCCGGGGGCCGAGCGGGCATAAGGTACAAACCCTGCGGCTCCAAGCCGCAGCCAATTAAATATGCAAATGAGCTGGAGCCGGCCGTACTGCTGGCTGATTGGCCGAGCCGTCGCGCACTAACCCTGCGGCTGTTGCGTCGGTGTCGGTGTCGGGCTGGGGCAGGTGACAGTGAAGCGCCGGCGGCGGGATGCCCGAAGCCCCCCGTCCTGCGCCGAGCGCTGTGGGTGCTGCGCGGAAGGGAAGGCGGGAGTCGGCGCGCAGGAAGGGGTGGGCTGGAGCCCCTCGCTGCCCGGGTCAGAGCAGGGGGCAGGGAGAGGGATCGATCCCTGGGCGGCCTCGGGGCACGTGGCGAAGGGGCAGAACGGGGGCTGGGAAGAGACAGGGCCCCCATCGGGGTGGGGTGCCAAGGTCCCGGCTGTATCCACCCCCTTCTCACCCATGGAGGCAGCTGCGTGCTGGGGTCCCGGAGCTCGCCGGGGAAGGGGAAGCGCCGTTTGGGGGCGTCCCAGGGACCCCGGTCCCTGCGGTTCCCACATAAATCAGCGGGCCAGAGCCCGTGGGAAGGGCCCATTTGTCATCGGGCCGCGGCTGACAGAGAACGAGAAACAGACGGGCCCTGAGATAAACGCTGGAGCGGGAGCGTTTACACAAGGGCAGGCGCTGTGTAAATAGAGCTGGCGGGGGCAGCGCCGGGAAAACGGGCCTGGCCGGGTACCCGCAACAGTCCCCTGCCGGGTGTCACCCTGCGGGGGCCCTGTGGGTCCCGGGCGCACCCTGCCGGGGTCTCCGCCCCGAGGGGTCAGGCGGGCCCATCCCGGACACGTCTCGGCACGGGGCTGTAACAAACAGGAGGGGAGCGCTGGGGCCAGGCCGGGGCGCAAAGGAGGCTCCACGCAGCTCTCCCGCCCGTCACACCAGGCGCCCCCTTTTCCTCCATCCCACACGTTAGTCTCAGCTGCGGGTTTCTGCTCCCGGCCCCGAGGCTCCGTGCGAGCCCGCGGGGATCAGGGAGCTGCTCTCGGCGCCCAGCAGCGGCACCGTGGCGCGCACACCCCGGGTTGGCAGCGGGGCTCCCCCTGCCCCCTGTAGACCAACGCCGGGCGGGCGCTTGAGCGCGCAAGCGGCAATGCTAGGGCGCGGGGCGGTGCCCCCGGGCGGACTACGCGCAGTGTCCGTGGCAGGCGGCCCCTCAGAGGGTCACTCGCCCCGGGGCCGCCGGCGGCTGATGCGGGAGCCCAGCCAAGACCTGGCTGGAGGCAGATTAGCCGCGGGTGAAGAGACACAGCCCTGGCCCTCAGCCCGGTGTTGCTCCGGCTAGAGCCCCCCTGGATTTCCTCCTGCCACCCGGGTCCCCGCAGCCGGGGGGCGGCGGTCGGGATTACGGGACAATGAGGCGGCTCCGGTGCGTCCAGCCGGCCGGGACAGGCGAAGATCAAAGGCCTCGGACCGGAGCTGGAGACACCGCGGGATTAATGTGTTTGTTTGTTTACAGCCATTAGCGCGGGGCCTCCCGGCTGCACTCAGCCCCTGGACACTAATGGAGCAATTAGCAGCCCCGCCTGGGAAAGCCCATCTCCCCGGCAGCGGGCTCTGCAGCCGGGCTGTGCCCGGGGGGCGCCGGCCTGCGAACCCGGCACCCTGAGCCCCGGGCTCCTGCAGGAAGGGAAACGTTCTCCCCTCGGCGCCGGCGCCTCCCCCGGGGTCTCCAGCGCCTCCGCTGCTGGGAGCCCCCCCCGGGCTGTTTGCTGGGTCTTGGCTCCGGGCGCAGCATCCGCAGAGCGAGGCCCATCCATTACAATAATCCCCTGTCTAAACAGAGCGGAGAAGCGGCTGGGACAACAAGGCCGCGCTGTAAACAGAGCGCAGCGGGCGCCGTTAATGATATAAATAAAATAACCATTAATAGCGCCCTGGCCCGGCAGGCGGGGAAAGCCCCGGGGCCAAACTGGCGGGAGCGTAAGAAACCCACGTCCTGGTCCTCACAGCCAGGGACACGCCCAACACGGGGACCCCCACCTTCCCTTATTGGCCGCCCCCCTCCCTCTCACCTGCGCCCTCCTTCTACAGAGCCCCCTACATCCCCTTAGCCAGAGCCCCCCGCCAGCGCGCTGCGCTTCTTCAGGGCTCCCAAGCGCAGCGCAGGGGCCCCTGGCGCCGCTGGGCGTTTATCCATGACTTGTGCAGGGCCAGTGGCGGCCCGGGAAGCGGAGCCCAGCCTGAGGGGCGCTGCGCTCACCACCGCCTGCCCCACCGAGTTTCCAGTCTAGGCGAGGCGGAGGCTGGAGAGGAAACACACACGGGGGTGGGGTCCGCAGGTGAGTGGCAGAGCCCGGAACAGACTCAGCCACGTCTGCGCCCGCCCGGCCCCTGCTTGTTCCAGGGGTCCCGGGCCAGGCACGGCGGACACACCCCGGCAGGCCCCGCAGAGCTTCCCTCGGCTCCCGAGCGCCGGCGCAGCCCCGGTCCCAGCCTTTGTCCGTCCCCCGCGGGCCCCCCGCGCGCTCCCAGGACCCTGACACCTGCGCTGTCTCCGGGCCCAGCCCAACGGACTGGTCAGGGCGGCGTCTGCGGCAGCCCGGCTCAGCCTCCGGTCTTCTCCTGCAGCACGTTACCCTGCGGCTCCCCGCAGCCGGGGCGGCGCCGCGCTCCCTCGGGCTTTGGGCTCATACCCCTTTCGGGCCAGGTCTAAGAGCTGCCTCAGGGGGCGGGCGCAGGATCCGGCCCGTGCCTGGGACTCGGGGCCCGGGCCGGGGCTCGTGTGACTCCCCCGCGCCGCGCTCCCTTTCCCTTATTTGGGCGTTTTGGGGACTCGGGCCGGGCGGGATTTCCAATAAGGCCAACTCCTGGGGAAGGACGAGCAGCAGCGGATGGGGTTTCCCCGGGACCGGGTGCCCGCGGCGTCCCAAGCCCCTTTCCCCAGGGGCCGGGTCCCTAGGCACGCTGGGTACAAAGGGAAGCCCCCGGCTCCAGCCCGGCCCGGCCTTCCCGTCGCCGCGCTCGGGCCCGGATCAATCGCAGTTTTTTATCCCACTTTTCACCCCGGGGGAGAAACGTCACCGCTGAGCCGGCGGAGCGAACTCCTGTCCCGGCCGGGCCCGCCCCGCGCTCAGCCGCCTCTGCGTCGCCAGCCAGGGCCGGGCACAAGTCCTGGGGGAGGCGGGTAGGACCCGGCCTTGGCGGAGCCGCCTGCGATGACCCCACGGCGGGAGCCACCGGGCTCCGGGGAGCCGCTACTGCTGGATCGAGCTGAATGAACCGGCTCCCCGGGAGCTCCGGGCAGGACGGCTCAACCTGCCCGCTTAGTAACTCGCTTGCTCGGATCCCTGGGTCCGTCCAGCCCCGTGTACAGCCCACCCCAGTGGGTCCCTACAGTCCGCCCTCGGTCTGCGCACACCCGGCCCCTCCAGCGGATCCGTCCCCCTCCCTGGTGGCTCTGTGCAGCTCGCCCCATTGCTGCATTCTCGGGCTTGGACATTTTTTAGGTTAACCTACAGAGGAGTCACTCCCTCGCCGGGCCACTCACTCCCTGCCCGCCGGGCCCAGCCGCTGCGATTTAGGGTTCATAAGAAAAGCGGCCGCTGGGGTCCATCCAGCCGGGCCCGCACCCGCTGAACCGGCCCTGAGCGGATCCGTCCAGTCCCTCCACTGCTCTGCACCGGCTGAATCAGACTGTCCCGGCGCTAGGGGAAGTGGGTCCCTACCGGGGAAACAGCCCGCGGGAAACTCCATTAACCCCGAGCCGCCTGCGCCGCCCGCCCCAGCAGGGCCTGGGCCCTTCTCCACGCGGCTGCAGCGGAGCCTGCCGTACTGGATGCGGGGCGGACGCCACGGGGGAGCGAAGGGGGCTGGGGCTGCCAGCAGGAGGGGGGTGAAACGCCGGGACAGGGGCCCCCCGCCCGGGGCCTCCCCAGCCGTGCCCAGGGGCTGCGCAGCCTGCCCCAGGGCGGCTTGTAACAGCGTTAATATTGACACTAACCGACTGCAGCGTCCGCCTAGCCCGGGTAGAGCAGCGCAGGGCTGGGACGGGGCGCTGGGGGCGGATTTAAGCTAAAACCGGATAAAAAAAGCAGGAAGGTTAAAGTGAGCAGCAGCTGGGGGACACGGGACAGTCGCTGGGCGGCGGGGCCTGGCCCGGGAGAGCCCCATGCCCAGAGACGGGCGCGGGGCCCTGCAGCGGCCGGGCAGGGGGAGGCTGCGCTCGGTGAGATCCGCACGGCCTGGGAACGGGCCTGGCGCTGAGGAGGGAGATTTTAACCCCCCGGTTCTCCCGCGGAGAGGCCACGTGGGGAGAGGCGCGGGCCTCCACTGCCCGCTATCCCCATCGCGCCAGGCTCGGGGACAGGGAGCTGGGCCTCCGTGGGACTCCTACCCAGTGCCGGCTGGGCCCAGGGATTCAGGCCTTTTACGGGGAGTAGATCCCAGTCTCCAGCGGGCCGGGGCGGGGGGAGCTGAGGGCCTAGGAGGCCGAACAGCTCCTGGGTTCCAGGCCACGAACCGCCCGGCGCGGGCCCGGTGGCGCCCAGCTCTCTGCAGACCCCGGGAGCAGAGAGGTCGGGTCCGCTCCCCAGGCGGCCCGAGCACCGCTAGGTGCCATTGATCGAGGGTACAGGGGCGACAGGCCGCGGGCAGGGCTCGCTCCGTGCAGGGGCTACCGACCCCCAGCGCAGCCACGGGGAAGGAAAACGCCCCGGGCCTTTGCCAGGCTCCCCTGGCCAAGGCCTGTGGAGATTCCTCGCCCCGCTGAGTGTCGGGGGGGATGAGCCGCCCCCAAGGACAAACCGGCCGGGGGTCACTGCGGTGAAGGACTCCCGGACCCCGCAGCGCCGTGATCCCGCTTTTGGGAGCTGCGCGGGAAAGTCCAGGAGCTTCGGGGGAACACGCGTGGGAGCGGTGGAGGCCAGGGGCACTCGGGAGGCCACAGGGCGATCCTGCGCATCCCTCACACCGAGGCAGCTTGACACAGGCGCCCGCTCCACCCTGCTTGCGGCTCCCGCGTTCACCCCGGCTGGGGCCTGTGCGCCTGCCCCAGCCGCAGCCCCACCTTGCCCCGCAGCCACAGGCCCCCGCAGGGTCCGGGCGCTCCGGCCTCTCCAGGCCGCCTGTTAGCTGCGGAGCAGGGGACGGCTCCCTCCCCCTAGGGCCTGCTCCGATCAGCGCGGCCCTGCGGGAACACCCGGAGCCCCGCCGGCCCTTGCCGGATTCCCGGTGAAATCCTGGCCCCACAGAAGTCACTGGGGGGCAGCAGGGCCGGGATTTCACCCCTAGGAGCCGCAACCTCCCAAGCCGCGCCGCGCTCAGCAGCCAGCCGAGCCCATGTTAGCGCGCAGCGGAGCCCGAGCCCGGTGGAGGCGGCCAAGGCAGAGGGAGCGGCTCCCAGGCAGGAATCGGGCCCCCCAGGTAGGCCCTGCCGCGGCCCCGGGGCTGGGGGTGGGTGAGCTCGCCTCGGCAGCGAACCCAAGGGGAACACGCGGCTCTCTCCCGGGAGCAGTCGCTGTTCCCCGGCAGCGCGCTAAGGAGGAGCTGGCGGGAGCCGCCCGATAAGTATCGAATTTATTGACAAGATGCGATTGATCGTTACCGTCGGCGCGCCGGGCGGTGCGTAATAATCGTCAGCCCCTCCCCGCCCGGTACCGCCGCGAAATGTCTCTCGCGGACCCCGTTATCGATCGATTCTTGCGGCCAAAGGTTTTCGGCGGAAATTATAAATTCTAGTCAGTTATTGTATCGAAATCTTTTCGATCTAGATTAGTGATAATTATCTGCGATCATCCCCGTGTCCCATTCGCACCGGCTCAAACGGCGGCGCCCCAGGAATTAAAATCGGTTTAACTTTGACATGTAAATAAACCGCAGAACTGCCCCGGCTGCGGCGAGTTTCTTTGCCCGCAAACACCGAGCGGGGCCGGAGGCCGGGGCGCGGGAACCACAGGGGACGAATCGGGAAACAAACAAAAACCCGGTGGAGAAAGAAAACTGGAGCCGAACCCTGCGGAAGCAGCCGCCGGGGCGGGCGGGCGCCACTCGCCTCCCCGAGTGCCTGGGGCGACGCGCGGAAGGCAGCGCGCCAGGGGGGCTGGGAGGCCCCCGGAGCAGCCCCGAGTGTGCGGGGTACTCACGCGACCCGCGGTCCGTGCCCAGGTCCGCCGGCGCCGCGGGATCCGCTTTCGGCCTCCCCGTTTCGATTCGCACGGTCCTGCGGGGCAACACAATTGTTCGTTAAAACGAAATAACCCCGCGGCGACTGTCCCCCCTCCGCGTTTCCCTTTTGTTCTGCCCTGCCCCGCACACACCGAAACCGCCCGGCGACAGGGTCCCGGCCCGCCGTCTCCCAGCCAGGAACAGCCCGTTTTCTTCCTAAACATCTGTAAACACCGCTGGGTTGACTGGACAGCTGGGCTCCTCGTGCCCCGTTTTCGGGCCTTTCTTCCCCGGCTGCCTCCAAAGGGCGCCAGGATCGGACCCGTGGCCGGGGCTGCGGAGCGCGGGTTATCGGCCGCTCGCTGCGGGGAGATCATTATTTTCAGCAGCCGGGCTGCCCCCCTTTGCCTCGATCTCCCCTGGAGGCCGGGACACGCTCTCGCTTCCCCGGGAGTGCGCAGAAGGAAAAGGGAGGACGGACACGGCTCTGTCCTGGGCCGTCCCGGCCTTGCCCTGCAGAGTTCGGTCCGTTTGGGGGTTTCCGGTGCTGCTCTGGTTCCGACTCCCAGGCCGAGCCCGGCCCGCGCCGGCAGCAGAGATCGGTGCTGGGTCTGGCTCCTGTCCTGCTCTGGATTGCGGCGTTAACAGGCGTCTGGACTCTCTGGGCCCATCCTGCTCTCACGGCGGGGTTAGGGCAGATCCTCCGCCGATGTAAAACAGCAGAGCTCCATTCAAGTCAATGGAGCCCGGCCAATTCACAGCGGCGGGGGGCGCAGGCCCGGGGCGGCCCGGGGAGTTTGCCACTAACTTCAGTGGGGCCCGGATCTCGCCCTTTATTGTTAAAAACTCCCCTTTGGCCGTTTCGCAGCTTCGGTCTCCTGGAGGCGAGTGGGGTTCTCCCAGGTGGGAATCTCGGCGGGGATCCCGCAGGCCCTCGCCTGCCTGGGAACCCGCTGCGGCCCCAGGGCTCCTGCTCCTCAGAGCAGCGGCGGGCGCGTTCACCAGGCGGGGGGCAGGGTGGCCGCCTTCTCCGGAGGCAGGCCCAGGAGAGAACCCCTCGGGCAGGGAGAAGGGGTGCGGGGCAGGACAGAAATCGGCACAGGCCCGGGGCCGTACCCGGGCCGCCGCCGCCCGTAGGCGCTGCTCAGTGACACTTCTGGCTACTTTCCAATGGGACCCTGGCCCAGGAGAGGGCAGGGGCTTGTTCTCTCACAGCGATTCCCTTGGGGAGACCTGTGCGGAGACCCCCGCGCACCGTCCCGCACTCCCCGGGCCTCTGGGCGCTCCCCGGGCCCGGCGCAAGCTGTGTGATGTGCCTACCTACCTACATGTACTTAGCATTGACATGAGCAGTGGCAGCACCGGCTTTGTCCAGGGCACCCCTGGGATCCGCACAGCTGGGGCTCCCTGACCCCCACACACCGTCCCGCAGCCTCTGCCCAGCCAGGTGGGTGCCAGGCCCGGTCTGGCGCGCTCCTGGGAGCAGCCTCCCCAGAGCCTCCCCTTAAGACATTGCTATTTCTGGTAGGGCAGCCGGATCTCGGGCCGGGGCTCAGGGGGCCGGCTCAGCCACCCCCACCCTCCAATGGGGAGGCTGCCCACAGGACCCCGGCCCCTCCTCGCCGTGACGTGCCGGCCCGGGACAGAGGAGGCTCGCGAGCCCTTGGCTGGTCCCCGCAGAGGCTGTAACAAAACGCAGACCCCCAGTGCCGGGCTAATGGAGGCAACTTAGCCAGGAGCGCGCGGCCCCTGGTTTATCTGCGCGCGGCGCGGCGCCCCCCCAGCACCCCGGAGCGCCGCCGGGCCCTGCGCAGGGCGCTGCACCGCCCCCAGGGTTTATTGGCTGTTCGCGCTGCCCCGATGATGTTACCGAGCCCCGTCACCTCCACCCCCTTCTCTGTCAAAGACATCCTCAACCTGGAGCAGCAGGAGCCGCACTATGGAGCCCAGCTGCAGCAGCACCTGGAGCAGCACTTCCACTCGGCAGCCTGCCTGCTGGCGGCCGGGGACGGCTCCCGCTTCTCCGACGGGGAGGAAGAGGAGGAGGAGGAGAAGCTGTCCTATCTGAGCTCCATGGCCGCGGCGGAGAGCCAAGGGGACGTGGGGCTCTCCCCGGAAAACTACGTGCAGGCGGTGCTGCGAGGCTCGTGTGAGCCCAATGGCCCGGGAGACGAGCTGGAGCCTGCGGGGGATCGGGACCCCAGTGAGTATGGGGGCAGCGACCCCGCGGCCGCGCTGTTAACAATGCGGAGCTAACCAGGCGCGGGACAGGGGCAAGGGACCCCTGCAACTTCCCCCCACCCATCATCACCCCACAGCAGGGCTAACGGGACTTTGTGTCACGCGCAGCACCCGCTGCCCCCATCCGCCCCAT
>NW_020664446.1:547936-574727 GCF_002925995.2 Terrapene triunguis | reverse complement strand
GCCCCCGGTCCCCATCCGCCCCATAGCGCTCTTCCACCGCTGCCCCCATCCGCCCCATAGTGCTCCTCCACCACTGCCGCCCCCAGCAGGAGCGAAGTCGGAGTCCGCCCCGCGCGGGTCTTTTCCCGAGTTTCTCCCCCCTGCTCGCAGAAGGCAGGTCCGTGGGGCAGGGGTCAATGTGACAGGAACAATAACTCGCGGGGCGAGCCCCGGCCCCGGCCGCCCCCCGCGGGCAGAGGCGGCCCCGGGACTGTCACTCGCCGCTCGCTGAAGTGGCGCCCGAATCCGACCCGCCGCCCCGTTCTCGGGGCCGGGAACTCGCAGACCGGGCCCGCTCCTGCTCCGAGAGGCTGCTCGGAGAGGCAGAACAGGGCCCGGTGGAAACGCAGGAAGGTCCCAGCCCCGCGGCGGGCCCAGGCCTCGGGCGAGGAAGGGGAAGGAGACAGGCGAATGGATCTGGCGGCTCCCGCTGCTCCAGGGTGCGTGAGAGAAGCGGGAGGGCCCTGGGGAAGAACAGAGGCGTGCGGGGATGTCAGCCTAGGCGGGGGCGTCTTGCTCTTTGCCCCCGGCCTGAGCCGGGCAAGTGGGGGATGAGTTGGGGCGGCCACGCTCAGCCCGGAGCGCAGAGACTCCCCCAAACTGCCCCGCTGCCCAAGGGGCTCGGACCCGCCAGGAGCTGCTTCCCGGCCAGCCGTGAGGGGCCGGAAGCCCTGGGCAGAGCCGGGCCCTGTAACCCGGTCCAAGCTGTAACCCCCGCTGTTCCCTACACACACGGGGCTGGAACTAGGGGGTGGGGGGCTGCCGCACCCCTGGCTGGAAGTGGTTTCACCCTATACCGTTTACAGTCTGGTTCAATGGCTCTCAGCCCCCCACTCTACACATTTTTCCACTGCCCCTGCGCGCACAAGCTGGGATCCTGCAGAGGCATGAAAAGTGACACAGCCCCTGCAGCACACGGAGCACAGCGCCCTGAAATACTGCACCGCCCTGGTCTCACACACACACACACACAGCTTGGGGGTGCATCACACACACAGCCACCCAGGGCCTACAGCAACACCTGATCTCACACACAACCACTGGAGAGTACAACAACACCTGATATCACACACACAGCTACGCAGGGCCTACAGCAACGCCTGATCACACACACACAGCCACCCAGGGCCTACAGCAACGCCTGATATCACACACACACACACACACACACAGAGCCACTGGAGTGTATAGCAACACTGTGATCACACACACACCTATGCAGGGCCTACAGCAACACCTGATCACATACACACAACCACGGGGTGTACAGCAACACCGTGATCTCTCTCTCACACACACACAGCCACCCTGTGCATACAGCAACACCGCGATCACACAGGCAGGCACTGAAATACACACCCCAGTGCACGCGTGTAAGCACACACCAGACGATCACACCCCCAGGACATCCCGCACAACCCCCCCACGCACAACTCCCCTCACACGGGCAGACCACAGCCCAGTCCTCGGGGACAGCTGCCCCTCCCCGGGCCGGGGGCTGGGTCCGGGGCGCTCGCTGGGCCAGGTGCCCAGCGGCGGGACCAGGCTCGTGGCGTGAAGTCGGGCTGGGGCTGCCCCGTGGGCGAGGCCCCGCTCCCCCGGCCAGGCCCTAACCCTGCCTCTCCCCCGTGCAGAGCGCTGCGCCCTGAAGCAGCCGCCGGGCGCCGCGGAGAGGCCGGAGGAGGCGGAGAGGCCGAAGCCGCGGAGCCGTAGGAAGCCGCGCGTTCTCTTCTCGCAGGCGCAGGTCTTCGAGCTGGAGCGGCGCTTCAAGCAGCAGCGCTACCTGTCAGCGCCGGAGCGCGAGCACCTGGCCAGCAGCCTCAAGCTCACCTCCACGCAGGTGAAGATCTGGTTCCAGAACCGGCGCTACAAGTGCAAGCGGCAGCGGCAGGACAAGTCGCTGGAGCTGGGCCCCGCGCCGCCGCCGCCGCGCCGGGTGGCCGTGCCGGTGCTGGTGCGGGACGGGAAGCCCTGCCTCGGGGGCTCGCCGGGCTACGGCTCGCCCTACAACGCGCCCTACTCCTACAGCGGCTTCCCGCCCTACGGCTACGGCAACTCGGCCGCCTACAACGCCAGCTACGGCTGCAGCTACCCCGCGGGCGGCCAGCCCGGCTGCAGCCCGGGCGCGGCCGCGGGGCCCTTCGTGAACATGGGCGGCCTGGGCGGGTTCGGCGGCGCGGCCCAGCCCCTGCACCAGGGCGCCGCGGGGCCCTCCTGCAGCCAGGGCGCTCTGCAGGGAATCCGGGCCTGGTAGCCGCGCGGGGCGGCGGACACTCTGGGCCAGGAAGGAGCCTGCAGGCCCCGGGGAAGGACAGGGAACCGCGCCGCCCCCGGCTGGTGCCCGAAGGCTGCTCGCTAGAGGCAGACTGGAGCCCCGCGCAGCCCTCAGCGCCGCTTCGCCCAGGGCGGGATCTGCAAGCACCGGCCGGCGCGATGCGCCCAGCGGCCTCTCAGGCTGGGCAACTGCCGGCCGCTGCGCTCGGCGGAGCCCCCTGTCCCGGCTCCTCCGTGCCCCGGCCGGGGGAGGGGGACCGGCGCAGCAGCTGTTGGGGCCGCAGGGCAGAAGCGGGCTCGGCCCAAAGCCTGTCTGGTCCCCCGCGGCGGTCGGGGAGGCGAGCGCGTCCCCCGGCTCTGGGTGGCTCGCTGCAGGGCTGGGCATGGAGCTGGAAGCCCCGCATCGTCCAAGCAGCTTCGCTTGTATAAAGCCAAAGTGTCAGGGCCTGGGGGAGGCAGCCGCGCGGGGAGCCGGGCCCTGTATCTACTCTGTATCCGCTGTACGTGCCAGCCCGCGCAGGAGCGAGGGGGTTAATAAACCAGGTGCAATAACCCCAGCGCCTCATTGTTCCCGGCCGAGAGCGGACGGGGCTGGGGGTGCGGCCAGAGCCGGGGCTGGGGGCTCCGTTCGCCCCAGCCCATGGGATGTTGTACGTTACGGGTGACGCCCCGGCCCCGTTTGTCAAGGGGAGATTTGCCATCGGCCTCAGCCAGCTCTCCACGAGGGTCGCCCCTGGCTCGGCGCTGCCCCGCGCCCAGGACTCGGTTAGCACTGGGCGAGCTGGGGAGCGCCGGGCCCTGCCTTGCCCCGGCGGCTTCACCGCGGGTGCGGAGGGGCGAGTCCCTTGTACAAAACCGGCCCCCGCCAGCCCCAGCCCCGGAGCCCGCGGCCGGGCTGCTCGGGGCAATGGCTCTAGTGGCGGCCAGTTGGGGGAAGCCGATCCCCGGGCTGATGCAGGGGGACGCAGGGCCGGGGAGACCCTGGGCTCGGGGAGCCTCCGTCCCCCTCCTGCCGGCGCTGTAATCCCCTTGTCCCGCAGGGGCCGGGCGGCCTGGCCCGCGCGGCGGATTGTGAGCGTGCCAAGGCGCTGAATGGGGAGCCGCGGCGCAGAGCCGGGCCATTGTGGCCGCCGGGCCGGCGCTGAAAGGAGCCGCCGGGGAAGGTGACGAGAATAGGCGCTTATTGGATTCGGGAACAAAAGGTGTGGCAGGGAGGCGAGGGACAAAGGGGCCCAGGCGCCGAGATTGACGGGCGGCTCTGCCCCCCGCTGGGGCCCGGGCCCGGCGCTTTATGCGCGCAGGATGAGAAACGTGCAGGGTTTTGTTCCCCTTTCTGTGAGCGCAGGGGGAGAGGAGGGGGGTCCGCGGGGCGCGCTGATTAGGGGCGGCCGGGCCGGGCCGCCTCAATGCCGGGTCATTATTGCTACAAGTTTAGCAATTTCGCTGGTGCAGCAGGGGGAGGGGCCCCAGGGCCTGCCCGCGGCCGCGAGGCGTTGTGGGGACCGGGAGCACGGGCGCAGGGGATGGGACGGGGGGGAAGCAGCCCCAGTTCCGGGTCGGTTCCGAGGCTTTGGGGCCGCTCCCTGAATGTAAAAGGCTAAAATCTGCGGCGGGGAGAGAGCCCGGGACCCTGCCCCAGGGAGCGCGCGAGGGGGTGGGGGGCACGGTCCTGCTCCTCTAGGAGTCCCTGGGAACTGGGGGGCTTGTACCTGCCCCCGCAAAGCCCCGCCGGAGCGTCCCGCGGACCTGGGTGCAGTACCCGGGCTCTGAGCACGGCCTGGCCCCGAGATGGGGAGAGGGTGCGAGGGGCCCGGGCATAGAGGGTCCTGCTCCGAGTACGGGGTGGGGCCGGGGGGATGCGGAGGGCTGGGGCGGTTTTGGGGTGACGGGGAAGTTCGGGGGTGCTGGGATTCCCGCCAGGGGAATCAGTGTGTGTGTGGGGGGGTGAGTGTGAGCAGCGGAGAAAGGGTCAGGGGTGGGGGCAGGTGGTCGGGACTGGGCGGGCTGCGGAAATGGGCTGGCGGAGTGTCGGTTTTGGGGGTTAGGCAGGGTGGGTAGGAGCGGGGGGCTGGATGTCGGGGGGCGGGTGTAGTTCTGGGGGTGGTGTCGGGGGCTGGCTGTGGGGGAATGTGACGTCGAGGGACTACGGGGGTCGGGGGATGGGGGCGGTGGGGGATGGGTCGAGGTGAGGGACGGGGCGGTGGCGCTGGCGGGCGGGGGGGTGGGACTGGGGGGAGGGGAGATAGCGGGGTGGGGGAGGGTCACCGCAGATAAGAAGGGGCTCAGGTGGATTTCTTGTTGCGCGCCCTCTGAGGCGGAGCCGGAGGGTCTCCGCGCCAGGAGCCATCCCGGGCAGCTTCTCCTTCCCGCGGCTGTCGGAGCGCGGGCTGGGCCCCGGCGCGGCTCTGCCCGGGCCAGAGGTGCCGAGCAGCCGCTGGCTGGAAGCGACCCCGGGCCGGGGCCACCCACAGAGAAGCCGGGAGAGGGCCGGGGGCTCAGGGAAGGGCCCGTCTCGCTGGAACTGTTGCGCCCGAGGCAGGATGAGGGGCGCCGGGCGGGCGTAGAGGAGGGAGCCCCTGGCGCCTGCACTGCGGGGGCGGCTCAGCAGTCAGCGGGTGGGGACGGGGGGACGGGGGGCCGGCCGGTTCTGAGCTGCGCGGTCAGCAGCTGCCAGGTCAGGTCCGGTCAGCCGCACAGGAGCGGGCCGGCTGCCCCGCACGGGTCTGCAACGTGCCCCTCGCCCTGGTATCCCGCCTCAGCCACAGGCCGGGTACAGCCCAGCCCTGCCTGCTGGGCACCGTCCCTCCCGCTGCCTCCCCTGGCCCCCGGAGCCGGTCACTAGCGATCCCGGTCTGTGTCGCGCAGGGGCTCAGAGGCAGGAGCCGATGGGTAACTAGAGGCTGGGGGGCTGTGGAACAAGACATCAAACTCTGACAAGTGACTCAAACGGGGACCGCCTGGATCTGGCTGCGCCACACCGAACTGGCACGGGCCGATTTTAGCGATCAACCAGTTTTAAGGGACATTTGCTCCCTGTGTGAATTAAGCCAGGTTTGATTTGTCTTTTGTTTTTAAAGAAAACCAGTAAAAAAAAAATCCATCCTGGAGGGAGATTTGAATCCTGGCGCCTTAGATCCACAGCTGCTGCTCGGTACCAATCCTGGGGTTTAGAACATAGTACCTGGGCTTCTGTGCTAATCACGTAGAGGTTAGAGCCGTGTGGCTTAGAGACCGGCCAGCCTACCAAGTTTTCCTGCACAGTAATAGACACAGGTACATTCATGGTCTTCTGGCACCCAGCTCCATGCACCATCCCCTAGCCTCCAGGTATGTGGAGAGAAATCAATCATTTCTCTCCCGACTAGCACCTAGAGGTGTCAACCAAGCCTGGGACCCCTGGTGCCACATTGGAAGTGACAGTATCTGCCCTAAAGAGCTTTCAGTCTAAACAGACAAAGCGTAGGAGGGAAAACAGGCCCAGAGAGGGGAAGTGACTTGCCCGTGGCCACACGGCAGCTCAGTAGCAGAGCTGGGAATAGACTCCAGACGCCCCTGGGAGACAGCATCTCACATTACCACCACTAGCCCCGGAGGTGCTCGCCATATTCCCTAGCCACCCGGCAAGGCGGGTCTATAGCAAGGAGGCACACTTTGTTAATGAGACAAAATAGTTGTGGTTAGTGAAGACCAGGGAGGATTGTGAGATTTGGAGAGACTCAGCCAGGGGGCAAACTCCAACCTCGTG
Organism: Terrapene triunguis; assembly: GCF_002925995.2. Taxonomy (NCBI): domain Eukaryota; kingdom Metazoa; phylum Chordata; order Testudines; family Emydidae; genus Terrapene; species Terrapene triunguis. The sequence goes on along the minus strand of NW_020664446.1, from coordinate 568,669 downwards.
CACACCTGTGCAGGCCCACTAGGGTCCGCGGGAGTGGGCCACGTGAGGGCCGACTCTAGCCCCAAATTAGGTAACTGGACAGGTTAAATTCACTGAAAACAAGTGCCAGGCAAGGCCTATCGGGACTGGTTAAACTCCCATGCTGGGTTCGGCATGAGCTGTAACCCTCACAGAGAATGGGCTCGGAGTGGTCGGGACTGGGTGGGTGAAGGTGACTCTCAATGCATAGCAGTGGTCAGAGTGCTTAGGTGCAGACTGGACTGACAAGGGGACAGAAAATAATATGGAAATCACCGCAGTGCTCCTGAACTCACACGCGCTCTGGGTGCCCTAAACCTCTGGGACTGGTACAGGAGCTGGGACTGGTACAGGGGATGGATCACATGAAATTGCCCTGTTCTATTCATTCCCTCTGAAGCACCTGGCACTGGCCACTGTCAGAGACAGGACACTGGGCTAGATGGACCATGGGTCTGACCCAGTCTGGCCATTCTTATGATGTTAGTCCTCAGCTGGTGACCTCAGCTCAGAAAGGAAAAAAACTTAGAGGAGGAACAAACAGTAGCAGCTAGAGATGGGGAAAGGCCATTTGCAGATTGAAGGGCAGACCAGCTGTCTGGGGAGAAGAGCCGTGGCAGAATGAGTGCATGGTCTAAATAAGAGAAAGCCAGCCCGTCTCCTACTCACCTTGCTCCTAAAGCACGGGGGCACTTAGGAAAGGCAGCACATTATTACAGTTCGACACAAGACAACACTTTAAAAGTCAACGTGTAATTAATTTGTGGTGCTGGCTTCTGCATGATCCCAGCGAGACCCATAATTCAGTATAGCCCAGAAAGGGATTAGACTGCAGAGGCAGAGGAGGGGGTGCAGAGAGAGGGACTCGAAGGGCAAAGGTCATGATTTGTGTTTGTTCCTGAAAGAGCGACAGGCTCTAATGTTGTTTGGGAGCCAGAGAGGGAAGGTGCTGATGGATTTTGGACAGGGCTCAAACTTAAACACACCGGTCTAAAAACAATACAATGACCTGAAGCAAACAAGAGGGAGAGGAGACGCCAGGCCTGGGGCAGGGGCTCAAATTCGGGCTGTGTCCTGAGACAATTCCACGTTTCATGATGGCCTGCAGACCAGGAACAGACTGTGGCTCTGGACTTTGCTCCATCCACAGCAGAGTTCCCAGCAATGCCAACAGGAGTTCACACAAAACCCAAGGGGAAAATCCAGCCTTTAGCTGTTTTGTCCCCCACGGTCTTATTGTCCCCTTCAGCATCCCCCAGCGGGGCAGTCTGCTGCCTTGGGCCACCGGTCGTTCTGCCCTGGTTTGCTTTCCTTCCCCATCCTTCTTCCTCTCTTACCCACTGCTGCACCTGCCCCCTTCCTTCCCTTGGCAATTCCCACAGTCCTACCCCATCCAGTCTGCTACAATTACCAGCAGTGAAATAGTTAATACTGGCCGGATCCCCCTTGCCCTTGAGCATGAGCACCCAGGCCCCTGGGAGTTCTGTCCTTTCAGAGCCCTTGTTCCAGGCTGTCTGCAGCCTCTGCAGACCCTGCAGCCCTGAGGCCACACAGCACATGGCTGGACCCTTTCCTGGAAGGGCTGTCAGGGCTGGGTGAACTCTCCACCCTGCTTTGCACCCTTGATGCCAAGCAAAGCTTCCCCCTGCCCCGTTCCTGCTGCCAGCTGGGGTAGCTCCTGTCCCGGGGATACCTGGGGCTGTAATTCACCCATGAAGTCCAGGGTGTCTGCACCACTGCGCCCCTGGACAGCCAAGCCCCCGCCCCCGGCTTGCTGGAACCACTGGCCAGGGCCTCCTCGGGACGGAGCTGGAAGGGACCCAGGTCAGACTAAAGCCAAGCGCGAGCCAATGCAGCGCTCGGGGAGCCGGGGACACGTGCCGGCGGCCGGGGGCCCCGCACAGCACCGCCTGGTGCCAAGAGCGCACATGGCAGCGGCCCCGGACCCCACCCGGGAGTCGCTCCACGCTGCCCAGCTGCCGGGCTGCTCTGATGCGCCAGGGCTGGGGCACTGCTCCCTGGGGACCGGAGTGAGCTGAGCGGCAGGGTCCCGTGTCAATGAAAACGCAGCTCCGCCAGCAGCCCCCCGCCAGGCCCAGGGTCCAGAGGCTGGTTCAGGCTCGCCAATGGGGGGAGGGGCGCGGAATGGGTCACACAGGCCAACAAGCAGGAAGGGGGCTGACCTCTAACGGGGTGCAGGCCTCCCACTCCCCAGCCCTAAGGCATTGTACAGCGAAGTGCATGATGGGAACGGTACCCCTTCCTCACAGCCTCCTGCCATAGGTCAGGGTGGGAGCTGACCTGCAGGGGTGGGTGCTGGGGCCCTCGTTGCACCCCCATTGGAAAGTCCCTGGGCCTGCTCTGCAGCTGCCTTCAAACGGAGCAGGTCAGCGTAAGTCCCTTTTGTCATTGCGATGACCTAGTCCCTCTGCAGGCCAGAATCTCAAACGCGGCCCGTGCTCTGAGCGGGATGGTGAGGCAACCCACCGCAGAGGGACGGGAAAGGAAGTGAGTAATAAATCCGGGTTCAGTGGCACTTCCGTGTCTAAACCTGAGACTTAGCACCAGGTCTGGAGTTCCGGTGCCTAAGCACCTTCAGGGCTCCCACCCTTGCCCCTGCCTCTGTGCTCACCCCTACGCCTGCTCCCTTGCTGTGCTCTAGGCTTTAATACCCTCTGTAACTGATGTGACAAGCCCCTTACTCAGCCCTGGTGCGGAACCATGGACGGGTGTCATGGTGAATAATGATTTTATTAACCACTCATGAGGACATGCTGGGCCCTGAACAATCCACAAACCCAGACAGCGCCTGCCTCAGAGTGCTTATGAGCCTCCATAATGCTAGGCCAAGGCCCCAGGGCATCAATTGGGTTGCAAAGCCGAGCACCTGCCCAAGTACTGCACCATTGTCACCAGGGGGAGCTGTTTCACTGGCGGAGACAATGGACCCGATTCTCCACTACTGTACCTGGGGCCTTATGTGGCCATTTACACTAGTGCAAAGTGCATGTGAAAGCTAGTGAATCAGACCGGTGACCAGTGACTTCACATGGGTGTCAATGACTCCAAAGGGCGCCATGAGAGGGACAACAGGGGTTTGCTTCCTCCTAGCACCTGAGTTCTCAACAAGACAGACCCTTCCATGAAGCTAGCTGACCGGTGTATTTAGAGGGGCAGCGCATCGCCCACATCAGCATTTTGGGGCCATGTTCTCCTAGCTGTGCTGACCGCAGCATTTCTTCAGGCCCCCACCTTGGGTGAAAGCTGGAGCCCATGGCAATGCGTGAGGTGTAAGAACCAGAATAGACAAGCTGTGCTGAGCTAAGCAGCTTCAGAACTCGCCCAGGGTGGGACACTGGTTTGGTCTCTGCCAAGGAAAAATCCATGGATCAGCCTCATTTAAAACAGAAATCTGCCTCAGCCCCAATCCAGTCTTCAGTTTCCCGGTAAACACAAATCCATCTTGGCTCTAGGGCCCCTTTAAAATGGCTGCATTCAGCACTCATGACAGTGAGAGAATGAGAGTGGGGTTAAATTCAGGGACAACCTATCAATGCTCCTAACTCCCAAGCCCCCATGCCTTTACGCCAGTCCTGGCTGCCTCCCCACCCCACCAGCTCTGCTGATGCTCCTGAGCCCTGACCTGCAGCCCCCTGCTAGCCCAGTCCTGAGCTCTCCCCACCGCTCTGCTGATGCCCCTAAGTCCCATTCTGCAACACCCCCCTGCTAGCCCAGTCCTGGGCTCCCCGCACCGCTCTGCTGATGCCCCCAAGTCCCATTCTGCAACACCCCCATGCTATTCCAGTCCTGGGCTCTCCACACAACTGTATATTAAATTAAAGGAGTCCAGGAGAGCTGGCTGTATTTTAAAGAAGCCTTATTGAGGGCGCAGTAACAAACCATCCCGATGTGCAGAAAGAATAGCAAATATGGCAGGCGACCAGCGTGGCTTAACAGAGAAATCTTCGGTGAGCTTAAACACAAAAAGGAAGCTTACAAGAAGTGGAAACTTGGAGAGATGACTAGGGAGGAGGAGTATAAAAATATTGCTCAAGCATGCAGGGGTGTAATCAGGAAGGCCAAAACAGAACTGGAGTTGCAGCTAGCGAGGGATGTGAAGGGTAACAAGAAGGGTTTCTACAGGTATGTTAGCAATAAGAAAAAGGTCAGGGAAAGTGTGGGACCCTTAACGAATGGGGGAGGCAGCCTAGTGACAGATGATGTGGAAAAAGCTGAAGCAGTCAATGCTTTTTTTGCCTCGGTCTTAGGGTGACCACACAGCAAGTGTGAAAAATCGGGACGGGGGTGGGGAGTAATAGGAGCCCATATAAAAAAATCCCCAAATATCGGGACTGTCCCTATAAAATCGGGACACCTGGTCACCCTATTCGGCCTTCACAGACAAGATCAGCTCCCACATTGCTGTCCTGGGCAGCACAGTATGGGGAGGAGATGAGCAGCCCTCCGTGGTAAAAGGACAGGTTAAAGACTACTTAGAAAAGCTGGACATGCACAAGTCCATGGGTCCAGATCTAATGCATCCGAAGGTCCTGAGGGAATTAGCTGATGTGATTGCAGAGCCATTGGCCATTATCTTTGAAAACTTGTGGCGACTGGGGGAGGTCCCGGCTGATTGGAAAAAGGCAAATATAGTGCCCATCTTTAAAAAAGGGAAGAAGGAGAAGCCAGGGAACTACAGACCGATCAGCCACACCTCAGACCCTGGAAAAATCATGGAGCAGGTCCTCAAGGAAACCATTTTGAAGCACTTCGAGGAGAAGAAGGTGAGCAGGAACAGTCAGCATGGATTTACCAAGGGCAAGTCATGCCTGACCAACCTGATTGCCTCCTATGATGAGGCACACACTGGCTCTGTGGCTATGGGGAAAGTGGTGGACGTGATATATGTGGACTTTAGCAAAGCTTTTGATACGGTCTCCCACGGTATTCTTGCCAGCAAGTTAAAAAAGTATGGATTGGATGAATGGACTGTAAGGTAGGTAGAAAGCTGGATAGATCGTCGGGCTCAATGGGTAGTGATCAACGGCTCGATGTCTAGTTGGCAGCTGGTATTAAGCGGAGTGCTCCAGGGGTTGGTCCTGGGGCCGGTTTTGTTCAACATCTTTATTAATGATTTGGATGATGGAACGGATTGCACCCTCAGCAAGTTCACAGATGACACTAAACTGAGGGGAGAGGTAGATACGCTGGAGGGTAGGGATAGGGTCCAGAGTGACCTAGACAAATTGGAGGATTGGGCCAAAAGAAATCTGATGAGGTTCAACAAGGGCAAGTGCAGAGTCCTACACTTAGGACGGAAGAAACCCATGCACTGCTACATACCGGGGACCGACTGGCTAAGCAGCAGTTGTGACGTTCCCCTGTGGTGTTGTCTGGACCGGTGATCTGCTAGGCCTCTCCAATCCACCTGGCAATTTCCTGGTCTCAACTCCTCTGCTGTCACAAGCGTTGGAGCTGCATCTTAATGTAAAGAGACACAGTTACTTCCCAAAGACTTCTTAGAAATAGCATCCTGAAAAACTGGGACTTGGATTGGGGTACCCTCTGCCACCCCTTTCTCTGTCCCTGAGAAGTCAGCTGTGTGACTGCTCCCCCCCAGGAGGTCAGTTACAGAGTTCCTTCTCAAAGCCTGGGTCACAGGCTGAGTGCCTGGGTGCACAGATGCTGACCCAGCCATCCTCTTAGTGTCCTGGGCATCCTGCCCCAAGTGACTAGTGAGGAGACATTCCTGTACCCCCACTATTCCTTCCCCAGTTTCCTCCTCTGGCACCCCTCCTAAGACACATTTCTTTGTGCTGCCCAAGAAGAGTGTTCTCTTGTTCATCTGCAGAGCTCTGCCAGCTAACAACTGGGACAGTTTCCTTAATCACTGACAACCCCTCTCCTGCCCCTGTGCTTGAGGGCATGTTGCCTTCTGCTGGAAAGGAGCTAGTCTCAGCCCCTCCCATACTTGGAAGCACCCTGCTTCCCTGTGTTACAGAGTCACAGTAATCCTCACCCACCTCAGTGGTTTCTAAGATCCCCTGTCCCTTCTCTGGGCTCTCCTCTGGGACACATTTCTCCCTGCTCCCTAGAGCCGGTTTTGCTTCTGGTTCAGCTGCGACCGGCTGGCAGCTCACAACCTGGGCAGTTCTCTCCCTGGCTGGCATCACACCCCCATCCCTTCCTGATGTGGTGCTGCCTCCAGCTGCAGTGCAGGAGTTGGTCTCACCCATCCTCCCACCTGGAAGCATGTGGCTTCCCTCTGCTGCAGAAGAATCAAGGAGATTCTCTCCCATTCTCTCAGCAGTTCCTGAGACCTGACCCTTTCCCTCGGGGGTCTCAGCATAAAACTCCCTCCTGCTGCGGGCAAACACTTTAACCTGAACTACACGGAAAAAATCATTACCAAGGAGCAGGTCAACTAGGAGGTGTTCTATTACCCCCACAGTCAAAACACTTTCCAAACCTTCCCACACCACATGGATTTTAGCTAGTTGTACGAGGAATCTGCTTTCGCCCACCCCCACAATCTCTGCCATTTGGCCAGGCAACATACTGGCCTTTGGGACCACACGCTGCTTAACTAGAGAGATCTGGGCCCCTGTATCCCTCTGCCCCAATCATTCCCTGCCATCAGTTTGGACAGCCTTTACATGCTCCATATCTGGTTCTGCAGAGCCTAATTTAACAGAACCAATATGACAGGTTTCGATTGCTTGGGAGGTTTCTGTGTTGAGGACAGCAGAACTAACATGAGCTATTGTTTGCCTGCTTCCTCCTAGCACAGGGCATTTATTCCTCAGGTGATCAGTGAAATTGGGCTCTTCTGCTTTTACAGGAGATTTGGGATAGGAGTTACCAGTAGAGGAATGTTTTTGGGTAAGAGAAAGTTTGGGCTCCCAACCTTCTCTCTTCCCAGGGGCAAAATGGGATCCTCCCTTCCCACCAGTTTTAAACCCCTCTTTCTGTGGCCTGCCCTCAATAGATGCCTGCTTCTGTTCGAAGGCATGAGCTAAAAAAGCCATCTCATCCACAGACGTTACATCTTTGTCCCATAGATACTGCTTTACATCAGCCTTACGCATGCTTAGGAAATGCTCTTGAGCAACAAGATCCAACATTCCCTCAAAACTTGCCACCTCTTTGCCCCTCACCCATTTCCCCAGCAAATCTTTCATTTTGTTTACATACTCCCCATTACTCATACCAATATCCCTCTTGAGATTCCTAAATTTAACTCTATATGTTTCAGGGGTAATCTGAAAACTTCGCAAAACAGTATCTTTAAATTTACAATAGTCTAAAGCATCTTCAATAGGCATTCCATTGAATACATTTCGAGCTTTACCAGTTAATTTTGAAATCAGGATAGGAACTCTCTTATCATCAGGGATTTCATGTATTCATAGAATCATAGAATATCAGGGTTGGAAGGGACCTCAGGAGGTCATCTAGTCCAACCCCCCTGCTCAAAGCAGGACCAATTCCCAACTAAATCATCCCAGCCAGGGCTTTGTCAAGCCTGACCTTAAAAACCTCTAAGGAAGGAGATTCCACCACCTCCCTAGGGAACCCATTCCAGTGCTTCACCACCCTCCTAGTGAAATAGTGTTTCCTAATATCCAACCTAGACCTCCCCCACTGCAACTTGAGACCACTGTTCCTTGTTCTGTTATTACACACAGCCTTTCGAAGGTAGTCAGATATTCAGCAATATCATCATCCTCATTGTATGCAGGACATAAGTGTTCCCACTTGTGGATTTTTGGAGTGATGGGTGTCGTTGGGGTGGGGGTGGGGGTTCTGGTTCTGCTTCTCTAGCAGGTCCAGTTGGTGTTTCACTCTCTTTCTCTTTCTTTTTCTTCCCGCTCTCTTATTCTCTCTCTCTCTCTCTTTTTCTTCCATAGCCCTTCTGTATGCAGCTTCCTCCCTGGCTGACTCTTTTTCTTTTATCTCCAGTTCTTTCAGTTGCAGTAATCTCTGGTGCTCCCTCTCCTTTTCTGCAATCTGCAGCCTAAACATCTCCAACTTAGCAATTGCTTCACTGCTTTCACTCATTTTCCTGCTTTTCTGTTCTTACTTCCCTTTCCCGAAAGAAGCAAACAGAGAACAACACAACTGTGACCTCCTCCTGACTGTCCTTAGCCACTGCACTTAAGACTCATTAAAAATCGCAAATATCAGTGCTTAAAGTGTGAACTTCACTTGGAGTAACAAGCCGTACATACACCCTGCTCGCTGCACCACTGTGACGTTCCCCTCTTGTGTAATCTGGACCGGTGATCTGCTAGGCCTCTCCAACCCTCAACTCTGGGAGCCAGCCTTACCCTGCTCTGCTGCGAGAACCCCCACCCCTGGGATGTTCACACACAGCCTCTGGCGTGTAAACTGCTCCTTGGATTGTGCAACCGAATGACACTAGCCGATATCTCCAGTCCCAGACACAATCCTAGGAACCTCCGTCTTGCAGTGTCCAGTTATGCCCGCTGGACGCTGCAAGGTTATATGAGTTCGTCAATTTAACAAAGAAATTGATATGTTCCAGGCTTGTTATCCGAAGGGGAGTCTGACACGCTTCAAACCAAATGCTTCAGGTAGAATAAACAAACAGATTTATTAGCTATAAAGATAGATTTTAAGTGATTATAAGTCAAAGCACAACAAGTCAGGTTTGGTCAAATGAAATAAAAGCAAAACGCATTCTAAGCTGATCTTAACACTTTCAATGCCCTTACAAACTTAGATGCTTCTCACCACAAGCTGCCTGGCTGCTCTTGAGCCAGGCTCTCCCCTTTGATCAGCGCTTCAGTCGCTTGGTGGTGGTGTCTGTAGATGGAGGTGGGAGAGAGAGAGAACATGGCAAAATGTCTCTCCCTTTTATCATGTCCTTTCTTTCCTCCTGGCTTTGCCCCCTCCCCTTCAGGGTCAGGTGAGCATTACCTCATCGCAGTCCCAAACTGACCAAGGGAAGGGGGGTGACTCCCTCGAGGGTCTAACCGATTCTTTTGTTGCTGCCTAAGCCAGTGTCCTTTGTTACTGTGAGCCTGGGCTGGGTTTGTCCCGTCCACGCCCTGACGAGGTGTGAACTGCCTCTCTGTTCCTGGAGAGTTTTGCCTGGGCTTGCTTTAAGCCAGGAGGATACATTTTCAGCCTCATAACTATATACATGAAATTATAACCTATAACCTCACTATAACATCACTGTAAGAATTACTATAACAACAATGCTCAGTGCATCATGAGCCTTCCGAAGACACCCAACATGACAAACTTTGCATTGGACACCACACAATCATTTTATAAAGATGAACATGGGGGCAGTAGGGTGTCCCCCTGAGGTACAGAGCGTCACAGCAGTTTTGCAGAAAAGGACTTGGGGATTACAGTGGATGAGAAGCTGGATATGAGTCAACAGTGTGCCCTTGTTGCCTAGAAGGTTAACGACATATTGGGCTGCATTAGTAGGAGCATTGCCAGCAGATGGAGGGAAGTGATTATTCCCTTCTATTTGGCACTGATGAGGCCACATCTGGAGTACTGCGTCCAGTTTTGGGGCCCCCTCTACAGAAAGGATGTGGACAAATTGGAGAGAGTACAGCGGAGGGCAACGAAAATGATCAGGGGGCTGGGGCACATGACTTACGAGGAGAGGCTGAGGGAACTGGGCTTGTTTAGTCTGCAGAAGAGAAGAGTGAGGGAGGATTGGATAGCTGCTTTCAACTACCTGAAGGGGGGTTCCAAAGAGGATGGAGCTCAGCTGTTCTCAATGGTGGCAGATAACAGAACAAGGAGCAATGGTCTCAAGTTGCAGTGGGGGAGGTCTAGGTTGGATATTAGGAAACACTATTTCACTAGGAGGGTGGTGAAGCACTGGAATGGGTTCCCTAGGGAGGTGGTGGAGTCTCCTTCCTTGGAGGTTTTTAAGGTCAGGCTTGACAAAGCCCTGGCTGGGATGATTTAGTTGGGGATTGGTCCTGCTTTGAGCAGGGGGTTGGACTAGATACCTCCTGAGGTCCCTTCCAGCCCTGATCTTCTATGATTCTATGAAAACAACTTGAAACAAATAAGCTGAACTCTAACGTGGGGCTAACTAAACCCCAATACAATGAGAACAGCACCCAGCCTCTGGAGGCTCCGGCAGTACAACGAAAGCTAAGTTCTCGGAGTTGCTTCAGTTTCCTACTCCAGTGCCGTCGCTCTATTTCACTGTCTTCCTCTCCTGTTGACATGACACATGGCGCGTGACAGGCACACAGCGCTGGGGAACAGGAGTGGCTGGTACCAAGAAAGCCAGTAGCTTTTCCACCACTCGGCTTTCTGAACCTCGTCAGTCTCATGGAAGCATAAAGTGGCTTCTCGGAGACCCCCAAATGGAAATGTCTGTTCTGTGTCCGGAGAGCTTCAAACTCAACCATTTAGCACAGACACAGACACTGCTGGGGTCATGAGAACTTGTATAACTTTATTGGGGTCTGACAGAGCCCTGAGAAATCCCAGAGCTGCTGCATGTGTGGGGGAGAGGGGGCACTTCCTAGTGCAGAGTCAGCTCTCGTCACCTCTCCCCGAGCCCTGCAAGCAGGAGTTAGGGAATGGGTGTCTGTCCACGAGTGGGAGTGTTCCCTCTGCATACAGGTGTGTCCGTGTGTGGGGGGGCTCCCAAGTCTGATCTCCCTGTGCCTGTGGGGAAGGGGAGTAAAGCGCAGGGCTTCTGCAGAACCTCCCCCTTGAACTGTCTGTCTGTCTGTGGCCCAGTCTGCCCTGCCAAAGGCCCCGGGTTAGAGCATGTGAATGAACCCGATGTGAGGACGTAGCACCTAGTGCTGCCAGGGGCAGACACGTTTCAGGCCAGGTCAGCTGGTGGCAGCTGACCCGCACTGATCACCATGGTGCCCTCACACTTCCTGCCTGCAGGCTAGCTCGCCCTCTTCGACCTTCTTTTTCTTTGCTGTTGTTGTAGAGAAAGCCAGGCTGAAGGGGGGTGGGGGAGGGGGGCTCCCCTTTGCGCTGGAAGCACTGGGATCCATTCTCACCTCCTGCATTCTAGCCAGATCCAAGCAAGCTCTGTCCCCCGTCACCAGCGTACCCTCAGAATCTGGCACTCGTCCATTCCACCCCCGGCACGGTGGAAAGAGGGGCTCTCGGCTCCCTTAGCGAGTTTGGGCCATTTCCGTGGCTGGCCCTAAAGCTGGGAAATGCTATCGTGAACCGAACCCCGTAGTCATTGGCGAGCCAGTGCAGTGCCCAGAGCAGCAGGGTGACAGGCTCCCAGCGACCAGCATTGCTGAGCAGGGGCATTGCTGACCTCAGACCAGGGGAAGATTTTTTTTAAAGCTCACCCCAGAGGGTGCTGGGGAGACCCTACCCCAGACCTGTTCTCTCCTAGTTAGAGAAATGAGATACTGTCAGGGACTGACATGTTAGAAGCAGCGGGCCTGGAGCAAACGGGTAAATTCATAAGCAATAAATCCCCAGGCCCATCTGGTTGCACCAAGGATTGGGTGAAGGGGCCTCAGGGTAAGTGACTGAGCTCCCAGCAAAAACGTGCACGCTCATAAAAACCAGCCACTGTACCAGAGTATGGAAGGGTAGCAATGTTGTACTGATCTCTAAAAAGGCTGTAGGTGGGACCCAGGTGTGACAGACCAGTCAGGTTTACGTCTGTACCCGGGAACATGGTAAAAATGCTCCTTAAACACAGAACAACAGAGGCTGGAGCCTGAGGGAGGGACCAACCCCGGCTGGCACAGCCTGTGCGAGGGGGCTGAGCTGCCCCCTTACTACATGTCACCACGTCTGGATCCTGCACGCAGCGCTGCTCACCCAGCACAGGGGAGATGGACAAATTAAAGGCAAAAAGGTGCCGAGAACGATTCACGGCTGGAAAAACCTCCTGTGAAGAGAGATTGAGGAGCCAGGTTTTCGTTACTTTGCAAAGGTGACAGCGAAGAGAGGACACAATAAACGTATGTAAAATGCAATGGTAAAAAACAACTTGAATGCAGAGTTAAGGTGGCCTGATGGTACGTTGTCCCCTTGCAGAACACTGAGCTGGACTAGCTGTTGGGTGAGCAATACCTCTTTAGACAGGAAAGTAACTTACTGCTAAACACAGGCTCTAGGCTGCCTTTTATATCATTCGTTACCTGACTCTCTTTAATTGAAGCTTTGGTAAATAAACGTCCCTTTGATTTTACCCCAGACAGACTCGGGTGCTGTGTGGTAAGCAGAGCACTGAGCTGAGTGAAGCCAGTGCGCTGGAGTGCTGCTTCGGGGAGGCAGCGGGTTGGTGCACGCTGCGGGTGTGCAAACGACAAGGGGCTGGGTGCTTCAGTGCAACAAAGTGGGGTGTGTTAGCTGCTCGCCTGGAGTGGGAAAGAGCAGATTTCATGGTAGCTTGGGGCAGAGCGCGTGTGTTGCCTGCAGCCAGTATTTTTGGGAGAACTTCCCCTGCTGGGCACAGGCAAGACTCCCTCACGCTGTGAGCAGGTGGTAGCGATTCACCCGGACACCTCGGTCGTACATAGGCACCTAGTTAGTACCCCCTCACCCCCTGTCCTGATTTTTCCCAATTGCTGTCTGGTCACCCTACTTCCCTCTTTTGTCCTGGAGCTGGCAACAGCCAAGGATAATTATGTGTATACACTCCCGGTGCCATTAGTGTGCGAGGTGCCCCTACAGTAAATGGTGGAGGCAGTAGGTGGCCCTGCTTGGTAAAGGTGTGTTTGTGCTAGGAGGACATGCATGGATTCCTTTGAGGTGTGTCACATGATATGCTTTGTCCCCTCTGTGAAGAGCTGCATGTGTGTCTGGAAGATCCACTGTGCATCATTTCATTGCAGAGGAGTTTATCCTATACATGAGGGGGGCACGAGGTTTTATTATTGTTGGCAGCCAGCAGGGATATGAGAGCAGCCTATGCATTTATTATCTGCATGTACTCCAGGTAAAGTGGGCGTCATCGGTGTCAGGTGTAGCTGTACTGAACAGTGGAGGCAGGTGCACTGGCAGAGCTGGGGGTACAGGGGGGTTGGACAGCAGGTAGTTTGGGTGCATTGGCAGAGCTGGAGGGTTGCCATGTCTCCCATACCTGAGCCCCCAACCTCTCTTGCCTCCCCTACCATCCATCCCCTTTTACCCCTTCCTATAACGCCCCCCTTGCTGTAGCCCCAACCTCTCTTCTCCATGTTCCCCCCACTCCTCCACCCCCTAATGCCCCCTCCTTCCAAGAAGCATTCACATGACCATTCTCCCCCAGATACTTTGATTACATTCCCCCAAAATAAAATTGCCACCCAGGATTCACAAATCGTAGCAACCTTCTGCCACTAGTCCACAACTCCTTCTGTTTCAGGTGAGGGCTTGGGATCAGGGCCGGCTCCTGCTTTTTTGCCGCCCCAAGCGGCGAACAAAAAAAAAAAAAGATAAAACCACAATTGGCGGCACTTCGGCGACAGCTCTACCGCGCTGCTTCATTCTTCAGTGGCAATTCGGCAGCCAGTCCTTCCCTCCAAGAGGGACTGAGATACCCGCCGCCGAATTGCTGCCGAAGACCCGGACGTGCCGCCCTTTTCCACTGGCCGCCCCAAGCACCTGCTTCCTACACTGGCCCTGCTTGTGATTGATTAATTTATCCTTAATTATGTTAATTGAAGGGTGAATTCGCAGTCATCAAACTTAACAGGGTCTGTGATTCATCCACGCAGAGTCAGTACCTCTCAGTTTAACAGTATAAGGCAGCAGAAGAAAACCATTCTGGGGGGACAATAGCTCAGAAACCCCTTGGTCAAGTGACTCTGAATTTGGATCACCCTTCACTCCCATGAGACCCACCAAATTTCAGGGCAATCTGATTAATCATTCAGATTTTAGAGCACTTATAGGAGTCAAGCTTTAAAGCATATAAAATGGCGGGAATGAAATCCCTCCAGCCGTTTTCTGAGGTGGTGCGTGTGCAGTGTGAAAACGAGAGAGATGGGAGTGGGTGGGGAAAACCTTTTACTGGACCAACTTCTGTGGGTGAGAGAGACACGCACACTTCCCGGGGAAGAGCTCCGTGGAGCTCCAACGCTCGTCTCCCCCACCCACAGAAGTTGGTCCAATAAAAGACATTCCCTCCCTCCCTTGTGTCTCTAATACCCTGAGCCCTACATGGCTACGGTAACACTGCCTGCAGCAGCGTCAACATGTACATTTCTTTATTGTTCTCACTGTGGGGCCCCCAAAGCTTTAGTGAGCGCCAGGCTCTGCCGTGGGTAAAACTCAACAGCCCCATGTTGACCCAGAGCTCATCAATAGTTTGAGCTCTTCCTCAATACAAAATACCCGCCACCTAAAGACGTTTTTTAAAATGGCATTTTTTTTCAGGGCTTATATCTCCAGAACCCCAGCTCAAATGACTCCAAATTTGGGCATAAACTCTAATCTGCACCCGCCTGAGGCACCCCAAATTTCAGAGAACTCTGACTAAGCATATCAATTTTAGAGGACTTAGAAAGACTGACCTTTAAACAGCCATCTTTACGCAAACTTAACTATCGCGGTGCTGGTGTGCCACTGTAGTAACGACCGGGATACAGGAAGTAGATCAGGAGCTGCTGTTCTCCCTGTCTCCTAACACAAGAACAAAGGACATTTAATTACATTAACAAGGTGGCACATTTTAAATTGATTTTTTCACACAATGTATCATTCACCTCTGGAACTCACTGCCACGGGAAGTCACTGAGGCCAAGAATTTAGCAAGTTTCAGAAAAAGGTTGAACATGTATAAGGCTGTGACACTCTGTACCTCAGGGGAACACCCAGCACCCCCATGATCATCCTTATAATATGATTGTGTGGTGTCCAATGCAAAGTTTGTCATTTCGGGTGTCTTCAGAAGGCTCATGATGCACTGAGCATTGTTTTTACAGTGAGGTTATAGGTTATAATTTCATGTATATAGTTATGATGCTGAAATTGTGTCTTCATGGCTTAAAACAAGCCCAGGCAAAACTCTCCAGGAGCAGAGAGGCAGTTCACACCTCGTCAGGACATGTATGGGACAAACCCAGCCCAGCCTCACAGGAACAAAGGACACTGGCCTAGGCAGCAACAAAGGATCTCTCCAGGGAGTCACCCCCCTTCCCTTGGTCAGTCAGGGACTGCGATGAGGTAATGCTCACCTGACTCTGAGGGGGGGGGGCAAAGCCAAGAGGGAAGAAAGAACATGATAAAAGGGAGAGACGTTTGCCAGACATCACCACCAAGCGACTGAAGCGCTGATCAAAGGGGAGAGCCTGGCTGAAGGGCAACCAGCCAGCCTGTGGTGACAAGCATCTAAGTTTGTAAGGGCATTGAAAGTGTTAAGATCAGTTTAGAATGTGTTTAGCTTTTATTTCATTTGACCAAATCTGACTTGTTGTGCTTTGACTTATAATCACTTAAAATCTATCTTTTATAGTTAATAAATCTGTTGGTTTATTCTACTGAAGCAGTACGTTTGGTTTGAAGCATGTCAGAGACTCCCCTTGGGATAACAAGCCTGGTGCATATCAATTTCTTTGTTAAATTGACAAACTCATATAACCTTGCAGCGTCCAGCGGGCATAACTGGACACTGCAAGTCGGAGGTTCCTAGGGTTGTGTCTGGGATCGGAGATATTGGCTAGTGTCATTCGGTTGCACAATCCAAGGAGCAGTTTACATGCCAGAGGCTGTGTGTGAACAGCCCAGGAGTGGGGGTTCTCACAGCAGAGCAGGGTAAGGCTGGCTCCCAGAGTCGAGGGTTGGAGTGACCTAGCAGATCACCGGGCCAGATAACACCAGGGGAACGTCACAAAGGCTATCAAGAGTGTCCCGAGTTGTTGTAGACAGACAAGGTGGGTGAGGGAATATTTGTTATTGGCTCAACTTCTGTTGGTGAGAGAGACAAGCTTCCTGAGGAAGAGCTCCGTGTAGCTCGAAAGCTTGTCTCCCTCACCAACAGAGATGTGACGAACTGGGACTATTCTTAACGTGGTCTTTGAATGCTGAGTGGGGAGTGTTGGCTGGGAAGGCAGGGGAGTGTGGCTAGGACGGTCTGCATTGGGGGATGGGAGACTGGCCTTGAGGGAAGATACCTGAGCATGTAACCTGAGAACCCAGGAAGGGGTTAGAGGCCAGGTGACACCTTTGCCCGGGAAACTGAACAACGGCTGTGGGAGGGGTCGCTGAAGGGAGAGTTTCAGGAGCTGGCTGGTGGAATGGCTGGGAGGCAGACAGGGCTCTGACCTCCCAAGGAGGCTGTGGGGCCCTGGGACCCCAAGATGGACCTAACTGGGGGGGGGATCCTGTTGTCTGTGCCTGCAAGACCTGTCTTGGACTGTGTTCCTGTCATCTAAATAAACCTTCTGCTTTACTGGCTGGCTGAGAGTCATGGTGAATCGCAGGAAGCCGGGGTGCAGGGCCTTGTGTCCCCCCACACTCCGTGACAAAGGTGGCCAATAAAAGATACTACCTCTCCCCCGCCTCCCCGCCCCGTCTCTCTAACATCCTGGGACCAGCACGGTGACACCAGGGCCGGCTCCAGGCACCAGCTTAACAAGCAAGTGCTTGGGGCGGCCAAGGGAGAGGGGCGGCACTTGCGGCGATTCGGGGGCGGCAGGTCCCTCACTCCCTCTAGGAGCGAAGGACCTGCCGCTGAACTGCCGCCGCCGATCGCGGCTTTTTTTTTTTTTTTTCCAATTGCCGCCGCCGATCGCGATCGCGGCTTTTTTTTTGCTTGGGGCGGCAGAAATGCTGGAGACGGCCCTGGGTGACACCACCACTGCAAACAGAGTTGTTGTAGTAAATACTAAACGAAGAGTTTGGAGAGATAAATCCTCATGTTTCAGGGTTTAAAATAATTGCTCGCTATTCAAGGTCAGGATGAACGCTCCGTGGGGGCCAGATGATCCCACATCTGCCTAATGCGAGGATCTTACCCCTTCTCCTGGGACTGGCCACTGCCAGAGACAGGAGACTGGGCTAGATGGACCATGGCTCTGAGCCAGTCTGACCAGCCCTAAGTTTCTCCATTCCGACTGTTCTGTGAGGCCCATAGAAAATCGCCCTCCACTGCCTATCTCCTTCTGCAGGGGTCGTAGCGGTGGCCCAGAGACCGTTGTCACCGCACCTCATGCCCTGCAGCCTGGGCCTGTTGAACTTCGTTTGGTGTTCAGTGGTTAGTCTGGAGGTGGGTTAATAAACCACGTTTGTGTCTCGGAACAGCCTAGAGTCCCCGTCTCCGCCTCTCTCCAGGCTTGCTGCCCTGTGGCTCCCTCGCCTACAGGGCTCTGCCTAGAACAGCCATTAGGCGTCATTGTGCCCAGAGGATGGTTCCCCACCAGCCCTGCTGCTGGGCACGTCACTGGGCTGAGCGGGGCTGCACCAGCTGTTTGATTTCAGTGACAAGAGGAACAGATGTAGGAGCTGCTGAGCAATGGAAACTTCTCCGCTGAGCTTATCCAGACTTGGGGTTTCCCTTCCCTGCCCTCTGAGAGCTGTCAACTTTAATGGGAGAGCTCCTCAGCTGCCGCCTTTCCCACAGGACAGCTTCAATGCAGGGAATCGGTGCAGGGCGAGGAAGAAGTGAAGGAGGGAACGGGAAGGTGCAGCCCTCCAAGTGGCTGATGGGAAGACGGTGAGGAAAGGCCAGATCTGTGTGCACAATGCACAATAATGCCGCCCTGAGAGAGAGAGAGGCAGCGAACGATCCAGATTCCTGGCACCGCCCAGATCACGGGAAACAAGGCACTCACAGCACAAAGGAATGCTAGAGCGGACTCCAGAGAAACGCTCCCCCTCTCCCGGGGGAGCCAGTTCCTGTCACAAGGCCCCAAGGCAGCCCCGCCCCCCGCCCCCTCTAAACCCTGCCAGAGGGGTTGCTTGACCTCGAAAGTTTCCCTCTAGGATCTTTTCCCAGTGCAGATTTATTGCAACAAGGTTTTTTGGCTGGGCACAGCTGCCTCCACTTCTCCGTGTGTCCCCCACTCGGGCCCAGCCCAGGGAGTTTCCCGCTTGGCCTGACAGCTGGCTGGAAAAGTTCTGGGCTCCAGCTGCTCCGCACGAGATTCAGGGCAAGCTGGAGGGTTCAGGGCCTCCAGGGAATTTTACCTTCTGAAGTTGCTCTTATTTCACCTTCCCAGCTGAGCTCCATCCACACAGGCCGGTGGGGTGAGCAGCCCCCTTCCCAATCCCAGGCGCACGAACATTACCATGGGGCATCTCCCAGGTAGGTACAACAGGCCCCAGCCTCTGGGTGTCTCGGTCCCTTGAATTCCCGGCTCCTCGTGCTCCGTGCACGCCGAGAGCGCAGCTTTCAGGCTGGAGAGACCATCTCAGTAGCGGCAGGAAAGGCAACCATTGCCTGTGACCTCCCCACCACGGCTCTGGAGCCAGTCCTGCTGCAGTGCCTCTGGCCAGGAGCCAGTGATCTGTGTCAATGGTTAACCTCAGCAGAGCAGGGAGACGAGAGGGGCAGGAGAGTGGATTTTTTCCTGAGTCCCTCCCAGCCCGTGATGGGTGTCTGGAAGATGCCCTGCTGCCTCTTCCTCACTGCTCTGGGGGTTACCCTAGTTCAGCATGAGACCATCGTCTCTGCAATGCCAGGCACTCAGCCGACTGTTGGAGCCCCAGCTCTTTGCCCACAGCTCAGTGGTCCATGTTCTGCAGTGAGTGCGGCAGCTGTGGAGAGTGCAGCATGTGTGGGAGGGGGAGGAGGTCACACCCTTGGGCAGGGGTGTGCTGACAGGGGCTTTCCTGACACTGGCCGTGCACCTGGATAAAGTGACCCTCTTTCTTACAGAGGTGGCATGGCACATACAGACCGGTAGGGCCCTGGCTCTCTGGCTGACAGATGGGCAACAAGGCCTGTGCTGCAGTTAGCATACAGGGTCTGCTCAAGTCCCAGGCAATAATGGGATGGATTGATGGCCCTCTCCCACCATCTCCTGTGTCTGTTACCACTCTACGGGGAGGGGTGTGTGTGTGTGTATTTACCTCCCTTAGGGGTCAGTCTATTGCATTCACGGTCAGGGCAGCTCCCCACACTGTTACATTCATCGGGACAGCGACGGCTCCCAGCACCGCGAGAACATATTCAGAGCGGGAGGTCTAGCTGCTAGACTGCCAGCTCCATCTCAGGACTGGTCCTGAGCCAGCTCATTCAGCCAGGCTCCAGCTTCCTCCAGACACCAGCAGCGTTGAGGGGCTTGATGGCTGGGTGGGAAGAGGCTGCCAGGAACGTTGTGAATTGCTAGTTTCCTTTCCAGTGGCCGGTGCCCCCCTCACTGCAGGATCTGGCTCTGCTACATGGAATGTCCCATGAGAGCCTAGTGCTCACTGCACAGCCCATCAGCATAGAGTCAGGCTCCAAGCAGAGTCGGGGACGCCTCCCAGGGCGTCAGGGTAGCACCTCAGCCAGGAGGCAGGTTTGGCAGCCTCCCCTGAAGGCGCTAAGACTTAGCCGTTGTCTTGTCTCAGGTGGAAGCTTGTTCCGCAGCCCCTGTGAGGTGTTCCCTGGACTCTGTCAGCCGGGCTGCCCAGCTACCCGCGAGTGTCTCAGTGCCATCACTCTGCTCCTCCATCCCTAGCCTGGTTCAGACTGTGGAATGGAGGCTCTCTGGCATCCCCAGCGGTCAGGACGTTTGCAGAGCATGGAGAGGCTGACCTGTCTGCGGGAAAGGCCCAGCCTGGGTTCCAGCTGGATGAAAGCCCTGCTGTTACCCACACAAAATTATCTGTTACTCGCACACCCTAGAGGCAGCCACGTTTACCCCATTCCTAGGGCTCAGGGCGTAACCTTAACACGCTGCAGGTTTGCAGGACCTTTTACCAGTGAAAGAGCCTTACACAGTAATATCCTTAACCTCTATTTATTAACAATCACCAAAAGAGACTGCACCCACCAAGCAGACAATGCTCACCACTCCCAATACCGCAGATGAACTTTTCTTGCTGGCCAGTCAGGATCAGGTCGTCTGGGGGACTCCAGCTTCTGCCCAGTGTCACTGGCTGAGTGTTGGGGTCTGGCAGCTCTGATCTTGGGGCTGTGTCCTGGAGTTGGTTCCCAAGAACTTCCTTTTAGACCCCAGTTTATATAACGAAACTTGAGTCCTGCTTAGCTCTACCATAACCAATCATTTTACTAAAATATTACTAAACAATTCTCTAACCAATCCTAACATATTGTAAAACAATTCTCTAACCAATCCTACCTCACCATGATTGATTTACACCTAGCAAAATTAGTTATACAACAGACAGAAACAATCAAAGAACCAGACAGAGACCTGACAGATAAACAACAGAGAAGTGGGGACCATAAAGGCAAAACAATAGAAGTATAGATTTTACAGTCACAACTGTTGATAAGTGATTCTTTGCCAGACAGAATGCTGTCAAATTAAGTTTTCTTTAACCATCTTAAGCTCTGTTTCTCTCTCTGGTGCTATTAGGACAGGACCCTCCTTAACAGCCCGATGTTACATTGTTTTGATGGCATTTAGAGGGAATGCGAGGATGTGACTTTGGCCGCTGCTCTCCTAGTGTGGCTGCAGGAAAAGGCCTCAGCCTTACACTGTGGGGGTAGGAAACTCCAGCTCCACCCTCACTGCACAGTCATCTGACCCAGTAGTGAGTACAGGCTGGTAGCAAACGGGCTCGCCTTGTCATCTGCTCGCTAAGCAACTTCTAATCCTGGCCTCTGTTTCA
>NW_020664446.1:517460-542936 GCF_002925995.2 Terrapene triunguis | reverse complement strand
CGGCCCTGGGTGACACCACCACTGCAAACAGAGTTGTTGTAGTAAATACTAAACGAAGAGTTTGGAGAGATAAATCCTCATGTTTCAGGGTTTAAAATAATTGCTCGCTATTCAAGGTCAGGATGAACGCTCCGTGGGGGCCAGATGATCCCACATCTGCCTAATGCGAGGATCTTACCCCTTCTCCTGGGACTGGCCACTGCCAGAGACAGGAGACTGGGCTAGATGGACCATGGCTCTGAGCCAGTCTGACCAGCCCTAAGTTTCTCCATTCCGACTGTTCTGTGAGGCCCATAGAAAATCGCCCTCCACTGCCTATCTCCTTCTGCAGGGGTCGTAGCGGTGGCCCAGAGACCGTTGTCACCGCACCTCATGCCCTGCAGCCTGGGCCTGTTGAACTTCGTTTGGTGTTCAGTGGTTAGTCTGGAGGTGGGTTAATAAACCACGTTTGTGTCTCGGAACAGCCTAGAGTCCCCGTCTCCGCCTCTCTCCAGGCTTGCTGCCCTGTGGCTCCCTCGCCTACAGGGCTCTGCCTAGAACAGCCATTAGGCGTCATTGTGCCCAGAGGATGGTTCCCCACCAGCCCTGCTGCTGGGCACGTCACTGGGCTGAGCGGGGCTGCACCAGCTGTTTGATTTCAGTGACAAGAGGAACAGATGTAGGAGCTGCTGAGCAATGGAAACTTCTCCGCTGAGCTTATCCAGACTTGGGGTTTCCCTTCCCTGCCCTCTGAGAGCTGTCAACTTTAATGGGAGAGCTCCTCAGCTGCCGCCTTTCCCACAGGACAGCTTCAATGCAGGGAATCGGTGCAGGGCGAGGAAGAAGTGAAGGAGGGAACGGGAAGGTGCAGCCCTCCAAGTGGCTGATGGGAAGACGGTGAGGAAAGGCCAGATCTGTGTGCACAATGCACAATAATGCCGCCCTGAGAGAGAGAGAGGCAGCGAACGATCCAGATTCCTGGCACCGCCCAGATCACGGGAAACAAGGCACTCACAGCACAAAGGAATGCTAGAGCGGACTCCAGAGAAACGCTCCCCCTCTCCCGGGGGAGCCAGTTCCTGTCACAAGGCCCCAAGGCAGCCCCGCCCCCCGCCCCCTCTAAACCCTGCCAGAGGGGTTGCTTGACCTCGAAAGTTTCCCTCTAGGATCTTTTCCCAGTGCAGATTTATTGCAACAAGGTTTTTTGGCTGGGCACAGCTGCCTCCACTTCTCCGTGTGTCCCCCACTCGGGCCCAGCCCAGGGAGTTTCCCGCTTGGCCTGACAGCTGGCTGGAAAAGTTCTGGGCTCCAGCTGCTCCGCACGAGATTCAGGGCAAGCTGGAGGGTTCAGGGCCTCCAGGGAATTTTACCTTCTGAAGTTGCTCTTATTTCACCTTCCCAGCTGAGCTCCATCCACACAGGCCGGTGGGGTGAGCAGCCCCCTTCCCAATCCCAGGCGCACGAACATTACCATGGGGCATCTCCCAGGTAGGTACAACAGGCCCCAGCCTCTGGGTGTCTCGGTCCCTTGAATTCCCGGCTCCTCGTGCTCCGTGCACGCCGAGAGCGCAGCTTTCAGGCTGGAGAGACCATCTCAGTAGCGGCAGGAAAGGCAACCATTGCCTGTGACCTCCCCACCACGGCTCTGGAGCCAGTCCTGCTGCAGTGCCTCTGGCCAGGAGCCAGTGATCTGTGTCAATGGTTAACCTCAGCAGAGCAGGGAGACGAGAGGGGCAGGAGAGTGGATTTTTTCCTGAGTCCCTCCCAGCCCGTGATGGGTGTCTGGAAGATGCCCTGCTGCCTCTTCCTCACTGCTCTGGGGGTTACCCTAGTTCAGCATGAGACCATCGTCTCTGCAATGCCAGGCACTCAGCCGACTGTTGGAGCCCCAGCTCTTTGCCCACAGCTCAGTGGTCCATGTTCTGCAGTGAGTGCGGCAGCTGTGGAGAGTGCAGCATGTGTGGGAGGGGGAGGAGGTCACACCCTTGGGCAGGGGTGTGCTGACAGGGGCTTTCCTGACACTGGCCGTGCACCTGGATAAAGTGACCCTCTTTCTTACAGAGGTGGCATGGCACATACAGACCGGTAGGGCCCTGGCTCTCTGGCTGACAGATGGGCAACAAGGCCTGTGCTGCAGTTAGCATACAGGGTCTGCTCAAGTCCCAGGCAATAATGGGATGGATTGATGGCCCTCTCCCACCATCTCCTGTGTCTGTTACCACTCTACGGGGAGGGGTGTGTGTGTGTGTATTTACCTCCCTTAGGGGTCAGTCTATTGCATTCACGGTCAGGGCAGCTCCCCACACTGTTACATTCATCGGGACAGCGACGGCTCCCAGCACCGCGAGAACATATTCAGAGCGGGAGGTCTAGCTGCTAGACTGCCAGCTCCATCTCAGGACTGGTCCTGAGCCAGCTCATTCAGCCAGGCTCCAGCTTCCTCCAGACACCAGCAGCGTTGAGGGGCTTGATGGCTGGGTGGGAAGAGGCTGCCAGGAACGTTGTGAATTGCTAGTTTCCTTTCCAGTGGCCGGTGCCCCCCTCACTGCAGGATCTGGCTCTGCTACATGGAATGTCCCATGAGAGCCTAGTGCTCACTGCACAGCCCATCAGCATAGAGTCAGGCTCCAAGCAGAGTCGGGGACGCCTCCCAGGGCGTCAGGGTAGCACCTCAGCCAGGAGGCAGGTTTGGCAGCCTCCCCTGAAGGCGCTAAGACTTAGCCGTTGTCTTGTCTCAGGTGGAAGCTTGTTCCGCAGCCCCTGTGAGGTGTTCCCTGGACTCTGTCAGCCGGGCTGCCCAGCTACCCGCGAGTGTCTCAGTGCCATCACTCTGCTCCTCCATCCCTAGCCTGGTTCAGACTGTGGAATGGAGGCTCTCTGGCATCCCCAGCGGTCAGGACGTTTGCAGAGCATGGAGAGGCTGACCTGTCTGCGGGAAAGGCCCAGCCTGGGTTCCAGCTGGATGAAAGCCCTGCTGTTACCCACACAAAATTATCTGTTACTCGCACACCCTAGAGGCAGCCACGTTTACCCCATTCCTAGGGCTCAGGGCGTAACCTTAACACGCTGCAGGTTTGCAGGACCTTTTACCAGTGAAAGAGCCTTACACAGTAATATCCTTAACCTCTATTTATTAACAATCACCAAAAGAGACTGCACCCACCAAGCAGACAATGCTCACCACTCCCAATACCGCAGATGAACTTTTCTTGCTGGCCAGTCAGGATCAGGTCGTCTGGGGGACTCCAGCTTCTGCCCAGTGTCACTGGCTGAGTGTTGGGGTCTGGCAGCTCTGATCTTGGGGCTGTGTCCTGGAGTTGGTTCCCAAGAACTTCCTTTTAGACCCCAGTTTATATAACGAAACTTGAGTCCTGCTTAGCTCTACCATAACCAATCATTTTACTAAAATATTACTAAACAATTCTCTAACCAATCCTAACATATTGTAAAACAATTCTCTAACCAATCCTACCTCACCATGATTGATTTACACCTAGCAAAATTAGTTATACAACAGACAGAAACAATCAAAGAACCAGACAGAGACCTGACAGATAAACAACAGAGAAGTGGGGACCATAAAGGCAAAACAATAGAAGTATAGATTTTACAGTCACAACTGTTGATAAGTGATTCTTTGCCAGACAGAATGCTGTCAAATTAAGTTTTCTTTAACCATCTTAAGCTCTGTTTCTCTCTCTGGTGCTATTAGGACAGGACCCTCCTTAACAGCCCGATGTTACATTGTTTTGATGGCATTTAGAGGGAATGCGAGGGTGTGACTTTGGCCGCTGCTCTCCTAGTATGGCTGCAGGAAAAGGCCTCAGCCTTACACTGTGGGGGTAGGAAACTCCAGCTCCACCCTCACTGCACAGTCATCTGACCCAGTAGTGAGTACAGGCTGGTAGCAAACGGGCTCGCCTTGTCATCTGCTCGCTAAGCAACTTCTAATCCTGGCCTCTGTTTCACATGCAGGTCCTGCTCTAGAGAGACTCCTCCCAAGCCATGAGTGGCTTGCTGGCATCAGTGCCCTTGGTTCATGTGAGAGCAGCCAGGGACAGGCTGTGCTCCGTGACCTGTTCCCCAGGATGCTGGCACAGACAGCGGCTTCACCTTTCCATCTCCCAGCTTTGCTACAGACCCTCTGGAGCCGATCTCCCCAGGCACAGCCAAGAGCCCTCTCATCCCATCGGCTCATTCTCCTACCCCAGGCTCCAGGCTTTGCCCAGGCGTGGCTACCAGAGCTCACCGCGGTGTCTACAGCAGCCAACAGTGACACTCTGCACCAGGACAAGGGGGCAGGGGAAAGGAGGAAGGGAGCCCCTGAGCTCTGCCTCCTGAATGCACACAACAACTCGCTCCCCGAGCAGGGCCGGCTACAGCATTTCTGCCGCCCCAAGCAAAAAAAAAAAAAAAGCCGCGATCGGCGGCGGCAATTGAAAAAAAAAGCCGCGATCGGCGGCGGCAGTTCAGTGGCAGGTCCTTCGCTCCTAGAGGGAGTGAGGGACCTGCCGCCCCCGAATTGCCGCAGGTGCCGCCCCTCTCCCTTGGCCGCCCCAAGCACCTGCTCGTTAAGCTGGTGCCTGGAGCCGGCCCTGTCCCCGAGGAAGCCTCAGGAAAAGCCACCGCCAGCCAGGAGGGCAGATGAGCCTCAGAGAGCCTGATGGCCAAAGAGGAACCTTCTGGGCTGGGGCCACGATCACAGCAGGCAAAGCACGACCCTCCACTCAGGCACTGGCCCCAGCGCAGAAAGCGCCTGGTCCGACCACTTCCCCGCAGGGCGAGGGCTCCAGCAGCAGCCCCAGCGGGCTCTGTCCCCGGAGAGCCGTGTCCCTGCAAGATGCTTGGTGAGGGAGAGCGTTTCTCTAGGTCCCTCCGATCCCATGGCTGTGCCGAGCCAGGCTTCTCTTGGGGCTCCCACCTTTCTCAGCTCATAGAGACGGAGTTAGGGCCAGATCAACTGTGAAAAACAGGAAACAGGTTTGAGAAAAGAGAAATAGGTGGAGGTGTGTCTAAATTGGCAGCACCTCTGTACTGGGGAGTGTCTCTGTGGGGAAAAGATCTCATTCATGTTCCAGTGAAAGCCAGCGGGACCAGGCCGAGCCAATC
This sequence comes from Terrapene triunguis, assembly GCF_002925995.2. Taxonomy (NCBI): domain Eukaryota; kingdom Metazoa; phylum Chordata; order Testudines; family Emydidae; genus Terrapene; species Terrapene triunguis. Next base: position 537,848 of record NW_020664446.1, on the reverse strand, counting down.
ACAACCGGTCCAGACCAAGGGCACTGGCCAGTCCAGTGGATTCTGCTTAATTTGATGTTAGCTGCACCTAGCAATACTAAAAATCTTGTGAAGTAAGCGAGGCAGGAGCTGGCAAAGCCCTAGGAAACCAGGCAGCCCATCTTCCCAGGGCAGGACTGATCCTACGTTCCTACAGGACATTTTCTGCTGGATTGTCCTGTCCAGTTTTGTGTGAGCCAATCCATGAGGCTCCCACTCCTCCCCTGGGAGATGGTTCCACATCTGGATATGGCCCATCTCTCCTAGTTACACACCCTGGAGTCACTTTACATAACCACTCTGCCCCTTTGTGTTTACATCCTGGGACAGTGTCTCTATCTCAGACAGGCTGAATGTTAATCTCTTCCTCGAGCCCCTGTCATTTTCATGCTTTTCCCTCCAGTTTACCAGTAACCTGGGACCCAGAACTGAATGCAGATGCCCAGGCCCTGCTGCTTGGAGAGAGACCCCACCCTCCCTGCTCTGGCCTATGAGCCCTCCATGCACAAATGGAATTGTGCTGGCTTTCTGCTGTCACATCACATGGTAAACGCATGCCTAATTCACTGCCCATTAATCCCCCAGTTGTCTTGTCCAGTCTTTCCTGTTACTCCAGTTTCTCTCTCCTGCGTGGAGGAGAAGCAACATTGCCAACTCTTGTCTTGGTGTATTTCTTACAGCCCCAGCTCCTGGAATCTTGGCTGACAAGAACCCATTTCCTTACAGATCTCGTGAGTTTTGAGCCACTCCCATGCTCTTGGGGCCTGACTTGGGTTGTGTGAATGCCTGCGGTAGGCGATGCTGAGAAGACGCTCTTGTAGCACTGTCTGGGGAAATGCTCTGCAGGACCAGGTGCCCTGTGCAAGGGGAAGGTGCAGTCCCAGGTCCCCAGAGGCTGTGGGTGGGGCTCAGTTCCCCGTCTCTAGCCATGTTTCCTAAGCCCCCTCCCTCAGTTCCATTCCAAAGAACAAATCATGTCAAACCAATCTGATAGCTTTCTTTGCTAGGATAATGAGCCTTGTGGATAAGGGAGAAGCTGTGGATGTGATATACCTAGACTTTAGTAAGGCATTTGATACAGTCTCGCATGATATTATCAATAAACTAGGCAAATACAACTTAGATGGGGCTACTATAAGGTGGGTGCATAACTGGCTGGATAACCATACTCAGAGAGTTGTTATTAATGGTTCCCAATCCTGCTGGAAAGGTATAACAAGTGGGGTTCCGCAGGGGTCAGTTTTGGGACCGGCTCTGTTCAATATCTTCATCAACGACTTAGATATTGGCATAGAAAGTACGCTTATTAAGTTTGCGGATACCAAACTGGGAGGGATTGCAACTGCTTTGGAGGATAGGGTCATAATTCAAAATGATCTGGACAAATTGGAGAAATGGTCTGAGGTAAACAGGATGAAGTTTAATAAAGACAAATGCAAAGTGCTCCACTTAGGAAGGAATAATCAGTTTCACACATACAGAATGGGAAGCGACTGTCTAGGAAGGAGTACGTCAGAAAGGGATCTAGGGGTTATAATGGACCACAAGCTAAATATGAGTCAACAGTGTGATGCTGTTGCAAAAAAAGCAAACATGATTCTGGGATGCATTAACAGGTGTGTTGTGAGCAAGACACAAGAAGTCATTCTTCCACTCTACTCTGCGCTGGTTAGGTCTCAACTGGAGTATTGTGTCCAGTTCTGGGCACCGCATTTCAAGAAAGATGTGGAGAAATTCGGGAGGGTACAGAGAAGAGCAACAAGAATGATTAAAACAACAAGGAGTCTGGTGGCACCTTAAAGACTAACAGATTTATTTGGGCATAAGCTTTCGTGGGTAAAAACCTCACTTTTTCGGATGCAACCGAATGATTAAAGGTCTAGAGAACATGACCTATGAAGGAAGGCTGAAAGAATTGGGTTTGTTTAGTTTGGAAAAGAGAAGACTGAGAGGGGACATGATAGCAGTTTTCAGGTATCTAAAAGGGTATCATAAGGAGGAGGGAGAAAACTTGTTCATCTTAGCCTCTAAGGATAGAACAAGAAGCAATGGGCTTAAACTGCAGCAAGGGAGGTTTAGGTTGGACATTAGAAAAAAGTTCCTAACTGTCAGGGTGGTTAAACACTGGAATAAATTGCCTAGGGAGGTTGTGGAATCTCCATCTCTGGAGATATTTAAGAGTAGGTTAGATAAATGTCTATCAGGGATGGTCTAGACAGTATTTGGTCCTGCCATGCGGGCAGGGGACTGGACTTGACCTCTCGAGGTCCCTTCCAGTCCTAGAATCCATGAATCTGTGAATCTATGAATTGCAGGCAGTGTTCGGGGGGGGGGGGGGGGGGGGGGGGGTGCTCCAGCACACCTGACCGCCTCTGGCTCAGGTGCGGGGCTGGACTCCAGGCTCTCAGAGATCTGCCTTTGATAGGAGCTAGCTTTGTGGGGAGAATTAGCGTCGCCAGGTTTGTTGTTATAAGACTTAGGGTGTTTGTGCAAGTTGTCAGCACCTGATCTTCTCCAACCTTGTTTGGAGTTTCCTGTCACAGCCCAGAGCTCCTGCAGGCATGCGTAAGAACTAGCTAGGCCAGGTGTGAACCTGACTCTCATCCCACTAAGCCAGGAGAGTGAGCTCAGCTGTGCCCCAGGGCACCAAGCCAGCATGGCTGAGCAGGACCCCTACTTAGGGAGTCCTAATTCAAGAAGGTTTAACTTGATTCAATAAAATGTATCTTTATTCCCTAAGGTTTGTTGAGGCAATTACAGGATAGTGTCAGTCTGTCACCTCTCCCCCTACAGAACTGGGTGTCAGTCTGTCACCTCTCCCCTACAGAACTGGGTGTAACTAGGGTGCTGACCTGCTCCCTCGGGAACCTACTGACTTACTGCCTGGGCAGGTCTATTCCCTGGATGGTGGTTTTGCCATTACTTTTCACAGTTACATCTCCCCTGTTCAGATAAACATTTTGCTAGCAAACCACCATTCCTCTGTTAAAAATCTGTACGGAGTTGTCTGACAACCATCCTGCATACGTTTTCCTCTTTAGAACCTATGGGGCTGAGTCACGCTGGGTCAGACCAATGGTCCATCTAGCCAAGTATCCGGTCTTCTGACAGTAGCCAATGCCAGGTACTTCAGAGGGAATGAACAGACCAGGGCAATTTATTGAGTGATACATCCCCTTTCGTCCAGTCCCAGATGCTGGCACTGAGAGCTTTAGTCCACTCAAAGCATGGGGTTGCATCTCTGCCCATCCTAGCTAATAGCCACTGATGGACCTGTCCTCCATGAACTTATCTAGTTCTTTTCTGAACCCCCACTTATACTTTTGGCCTTCACAACATCCCCTGACAATGAGTTCCACAGGTAGACTATGCATCACATGAAGAAGTACTTCCTTTTGTTTGTTTAAAACATGCTGCCTATTAATTTCAGTGGGTGACCCTGGTTCTTGTGCTAAACTAAGGGGTAAATAGCACTTCCTTATTCACTTTCTCCACACTATTCATGATTTTATAGACCCCTATCATATCTCCCCTTACTCGTTTCTTTTCTAAGATTAGCAGTCCAAGTCTTTTTAATCTCTCCTCCTATGGAAGTTGTTCCATGCCCCTAATCATTTTTGTTATTTTCTGAACCTTTTCCAATTCTAATATAGATTAGAATTTTTTGAGATGAGGCACCACCAGATTGAAGGTGTGGATGTACCATGGATTTCTATAGTGGCATTATGACATTATCTATCCCTTTCCTGATGGTTCCTAACATTCTGTTATCATTTTTGATTGCTGTTGCACATTGAGCTCTAAGATCTCTTATTTGAGAGGTAATAGCTAATTTAGACCCCATCATTTTACATGTATAGTTGGGATGTTTTCCATTGCATTTATCAGCATTGAATTTCATCTGACCTTTTGTTGCCCAGTCATCCAGTTTTGTGAGATCCCTTTGTAACTCTTCACAGTCTGCTTTGGACTTAACTATCTTGAGTATTTTTTTATTGTCTGTAAACTTTGCCACCTTCCTGTTTACCTATTTTTCCAGATCATTTATGAATATGTTGAACAGCACTGGTCCCAGTAAGATCCACTGTGAAAACTGACCATTTATTCCTACCCTTTGTGTCCTATCTTTTAGCCAGTGACTGATCTATGCGGAGCCCTTTCCCTCTTGTCCCATGACTGCCTACTTTGCTTATGAGCCTTTGGTGAGGAATCCTGTCAAAGACTTTCTGAAAGTCTAAGTACACTATAGCCACTGGGTCTCCCTTCTCCACATGCTTGTTGACCTCCTCAAAAATTCTAGTAGATTGGTGAGGCATGATTTGCCTTTACAAAAACCAGGTTGACTCTTCCCCCAGCATATTTTGTCCATCTACGTGTCTGATTTACTATAGCTTTAAACATAGGCGTAGTTTGACTTCTATAGCTGGAGTGGGGGGCGGCTCCAGTCAGGCCAACGGGGCTGCATGTGGGGGACAAATTCCATGCCTGCCCACAGGGCACTATTTCAGATTTGGGGGGAGGGGAGCGCAACTTTGACCATGATTCCAGGAGCTACTTAGGCAACTGAAAACTCTCATGTTTTTGCAGATAACTTAGAAATTATCTGACAGGAGCATTGTATCTAGTTCCTATTTCAAGAAAGAAAATTGAATAAATATTAGACCCAGTCAGCTCTAATACTAACATGTTCTGACATCTTGTGGCAAGTCACTTATGGGACACTGGTTGGGTTTAAAATTGTAATGTATATTCTTACTCAGATACTCTTACTAAAGTCAGAAGGGAACATCATGATTATCTAGTCTGACCCCCTGCACATTGCAGGCACAGAACCTCCCCCATTCACTCCTGTAATAGACCCATAACCGCTGGCTGTGTTACTGAAGTCCTCAAATCATGGCTTAAAGACCAAGTTATAGAGAATTCACCATTTACATTAGTTTAAACGTCTAAGTGTCCCCTTGCTCCATGCTGCAGTAGAAGGCAAAAAATCCCCAGAGTCTCTGCCAATCTGACCCAGGGGAAAATTCTTTCCTGACCCCAAATATGGTGATCAGCTAGATCCTGAGTACACAGGCAAGACTCACCAGACAGATATCTGGGACAGAGTTCTCTGTAGTAACTCAGAGCCGTCCCCATCTAGTGTCCCATCTCCAGCCATTGGGAATTTTTGCTACAGGCAGTCACCGATGGGCCACACTCCATTGTAGGCAGTCCTGTCATATCATCCCCTCCATAAACTTATCAAGCTCAGTCTTGAAGCCAGTTAGGTTTTTTGCCCCCACTGCTCCCCTTGGGAGGCGGCTCCAGAACTTCACTCCTCTGATGGTTACAAACCTTCATCTAATTTCAAGCCTAAACTTATTGATGGCCAGTTTATAACCATTTGTTCTGGGGTCCACATTGGTGCTTAACTTAAATAACTTCTCTCCCTCCGTCGTATTTATCCCTCTGATGTATTTATAGAGAGCGATCATATCTCCCCCCAGCCTTCGTTTGGTTCGGCTAAACAAGCCAAGCTCTTTGAGTCTCCTCTCATAAGACAAGTTTTCCATTCCTCGGATCATCCTAGACCTTCTCTGCACCTGTTCCAGTTTGAATTCATCTTTCTTAAACATGGGAGACCAGAACTGCACACAATATTCCAGATGAGGTCTCACCAGTGCCTTGTATAATGGTACTAACACTTCCCTGTCTCTACTGGAAATACCTCGCCCGATATATTCTAGGACTGCATTAGCCTTTTTCACAGCAGCATCACATTGATGGCTCATAGTCATCCTGTAATCAACCTATACCCCCAGCTCTTTCTCCTCCATTGTCACTTCCAACTGATAAATCCCCAGCTTATAGCAAAAATTCTTGTTGTTAGTCCCTAAATGCATGACCTTGCATTTTGCACATTAAATATCATCCCATTTCTATTACTCCAGGTTACAGGGTCATCCAGATCTTCTGGTATGATATTCTGGTCCTCCTCTGTATTGGCAATACCTCCCAACTTTGTGTCATCTGCAAATTTTATTAGTACTGAAGTCAGGCTTACTGGCCTGTAATTGCCAGGATCACCTCCGGAGCCTTTTTTAAAAATTGGTGTTACATTAGCTATCCTCCTGTCAGCTGGTACAGAAACTGATTTAAATGATAGGTTACAGACTACAGTTAGTAGTTCTGCAATTTCATATTTGAGTTCCTTTAGAACTCTTGGATGATTAGCATCTGGTCCTGGTGACTTATTACTGTTTAGTTTATCAGTTTGTTCCAAAACCTCCTCTATTGACACTTCAATGTGGGACAGTTCCTCAGATTTGTCACCTAAAAAGAATGGCTCAGGTGTGGGAATCTCTTTCACATCCTCTGCAGTGAAGACTGATGCAAAGAATTAATTTAGCTTCTCCGCAAAAGCTTTGTCTGCCTTGAGTGCTCCTTTGGCACCTCGATCATCCAGTGGCCCCACTGGTTGTTTGGCAGGTTCATTCAGTATGTGGCCAAATGTCTTATTTACTGCACACTGTTCAAACCCTGATCTGAAGACAATTATTTATTTCTTCATGGGCTTTTCTATGATGCTCAGCACTACAGAATCATAGAACTGGAAGGGACCTCGAGAGGTCATCTTGTCCAGTCCCCTGCACTCAAGGCAGGACTAAGTATTATCTAGACCATCCCTGACAGGTGTTTGTCAAAGTTGCTCTTAAAAATCCCCAATGATGGAGATTCCACAACCTCCCTAGGCAATTTATTCCAGTGCTTAACCACTCTGACAGTTAGGAAGTTTTTCCTAATGTCCAACCTAAACCTCCCTTGCTGCAATTTAAGCCCATTGCTTCTTGTCCTATCCTCCGAGGTTAAGAACAACAATTTTTTCTCCCTCCTCCTTGTAACAACCTTTTATGTACTTGAAAACTGTTATGTCCCCCCTCAGTCTTCTCTTCTCCAGACTAAACAAACCCAATTTTTTTCAATGTTCCGTCATAGGTCATGTTTTCTAGACCTTTAATCATTTTTGTTGCTCTTTTCTGGACTTTCTCCAATTTGTCCACATCTTTCCTGAAACGTGGTGCCCAGAACTGGACACAATACTCCAGTTGAGGCCTAATCAGCGCAGAGTAGAGTGGAAGATTACTTCTCATGTCTTGCTTACAATACTCCTGCTAATACATCCCAGAATGATGTTTGCTTTTTGCAACAGAGTTACACTGTTGACTCCTATTTAGCTTGTGATCCACTATAACCCCAGATCACTTTCCGCAGTACTCCTTCCTACACAGCCATTTCGTATGTGTGCAACTGATTGTTCCTTCCTGAGTAGAGTACTTTGCATTTGTCCTTATTGAATTTCATCCTATTTACTTCAGACCATTTCTCCAGTTTGTCCAGATCATTTTGAATTTTAATTCTATCCTCCAAAGCACTTGCGAACCCTTCCAGCTTGGTATTGTCCGCAAACTTAATAAGTGTACTCTCTATGCCATTATTTAAATCACTGATGAAGATATTGAACAGAACCAGACCCAGAACCGATCCCTGTGGGACCCCACTCATTATGCCCTTCCAGCATGACTGTGAACCACTGATGATTACTCTCTGGGAACGATTTTCCAACCAGTTATGCACCCACCTTATAGTAGCTCCATCTAGGTTGTATTTCCCTAGTTTGTTTATGAGACGGTCATGCGAGACAGTATCAAAAGCCTTACTAAAGTCAAGATATACCACGTTTACTGCTTCCCCCCCATCCACAAGGCTTGTTACCCTGTCAAAGAAAGCTATCAGGCTGGTTTGACATGATTTGTTCTTGACAAATCCATGCTGACTGTTATTTATCACCTTATTATCTTCTAGGTGTTTCCAAATTGATTTCTTAATTATTTGCTCCATTATCATTCCGGATACAGAAGTTAAGCTGACTGGTCTAATTCCCTGGGTTGTCCTTATTTCTCTTTTTATAGATTGACACTATATTTGCCCTTTTCCAGTCTTCTGGAATGTCTCCCGTCTTCCATGACTTTTCAAAGATAATTGCTAATGGCTCAGATATCTCCTCAGTCAGCTCCTTGAGTATTCTAGGATGCATTTCATCAGGCCCTGGTGATTTGAAGACATCTAACTTGTCTAAGTAATTTTCACTTGTTCTTTCCCTATTTTAGACTCTGATCCTACCTCATTTTCACTGGCATTCACTATGTTAGACGTCCAATCGCCGCCAACCTTCTTGGTGAAAACTGAAACAAAGAAGTCATTAAGCACCTCTGCCATTTCCGCATTTTCTGTTATTGTCTTTCCCCTCCCATTGAGTAACGGGACTACCCTGTCCTTGGTCTTCCTCTTGCTTCTAATGTATTTGTAGAATGTTTTCTTGTTTCCTTTTATGTCCCTAGCTAGTTTGATCTTGTTTTGTGCCTTGGCCTTTCTAATTTTGTCCCTACATACTTGTGTTATTTGTTTATATTCATCCTTTGTAATTTGACCGAGTTTCCACTTTTTGTTGGACTCTCTTTTGAGTTTTAGATCATTGAAGATCTCCTGGTTAAGCCAGGGTGGTCTCTTGCCATACTTCCTGTCATTCCTACGCAGTGGGATAGTTTGCTTTTGTGCCCTTAATAATGTCTCTTTGAAAAACTGCCAACTCTCGAACTGTTTTCTCCCTTAGACTTGCTTCCCATGGGATCTGACCTACCAACTCCCTGAGTTTGCTAAAGTCGCCTTCTTGAAATCCATTGTCTTTATTGTGCTGTTCTCCCTCCTACCATTCCCTAGAATCATGAACTCTACCATTTTATGATCACTTTCAACCAAGCTGCCTTCCACTTTCAAATTCTCAACCAGTTTCTCCCTTGTCAAAATCAGATCTAGAACAGCCTCCCCCCAGTAGCTTTCTCCACCTTCTGAAATAAAAAATTGTCTCCAATACATTCCAAGAACTTGTTGGATAATCTGTGCCCTGCTGTGTTATTTTCCCAACAGATGTCTGGGGAGTTGAAGTCCCCCATCACCACCAAGTTTTGTGCTTTGGATGATTTTGTTAGTTGTTTAAAAAAAAGCCTCATCCACCTCTTCTTCCTGGTTAGGTGGTCTGTAGTAGACTCCTACAATGACATCACCCTTGTTTTTTATCCCTTTTATCCTTACCCAGAGAGTTTCAACAAGTCTGTCTCCTATTTTTATCTCAACCTCAGTCCAAGTGTGTACATTTTTAATATATAAGGCAACACCTCCTCCCTTTTTTCCTGCCTGTCCTTCCTGAGCAAGCTATACCCTTCTATACCAATATTCCAGTCATGCGTATTATCCCAGCAAGTCTCTGTGATGCCAACTATGTCATAGCTGTGTTTATTTACTAGCATTTCGAGTTCTTCCTGCTTATTCCCCATACTTCTCACATTAATATACAGACATCTAACATACTGATTTGACCCCCCCCCCAGTTCTGTCTTGTCTCTCCCTTATTTCTGCTATCACAGCCCTTGCTCCTCGCCAGATTCTGACCCATCTCCCAGGTCTCCATGTTTTTTACTTACCTGTTTGGGCTTTGGTCACCTGCCCCCATTAAACCTAGTTTAAAGCCCTCCTCACTAGGTTAGCCACTCTGTAGCCATAAATGCTCTTCCCCTTCCTCGATGGGGTCCACCTATCTCTGCTTAGCAATCCTTCTTCCTGGAACAGCATCCCATGGTCAAGGAAGCCGAAGCCCTCCTGGCAACACCATCCTCGCAGCCAGGCATTCACCTCCAGGATGTATCTGTCTCTGCCTGGGCCCCTACCCTTGACCGGAAGGATTGAAGAGAACACCGAGAACACCACCTGGGCTCCGAACTCCATCACCCTTACTCCCAGAACCCTGTAGTCACTTCTGATCTGCTGAGGGTGACACCTCACAGTATCATTAGTGCCCACATGGATGAGTAGCAGGGGGTAGTAGTCAGAGGGCTGGATGACCCTCGACAATCCCTCCGTAACGTCTCAGATATGGCCCCTGGCAGGCAGCATACCTCCCGGGATGCCATGTCAGGGCGACAGATGGGTGCCTCTGTCCCCCTCAGACGAGAGTCTCCAACCACCACTACCCTACGTTTCCTCCTGGGAGTGGTGGCTGCGATCCTCCCAGCCTTGGGGGTACATGGCTCCTCCTCCTCCTCCAGCTTTGGGGGTGATTCCTCATCACTCATTGCCAGGGCAGCATATCGGTTTTCCATCACCGTGGTGGGTGGGTTGGGAGTAGGGGTGGAGCCCGGCCTGCTGCCGGAAGTCACCAGCAGCCAGTGTCCTCCCTGTGACAGAGCCATGTCCTCCTCCCCCGGTGGTGTGACAGCAATCCTCTCTAGCTGGGTAGCATCCTCAGCCATGGATGTCTCCATATGAAAATTGTCAATGAATTCCTCTTGTGCACAAATGCTTCTCAGCCACCTCCTCCTGCAGCTCTGCCACCTGCTTCCTGAGAGATTCCACCAGCAGGCACCTTTCACACTGGATGGTCCCCCCAGCCTGGCTTTCTGTGAGTGGGAAATGCAGGCCACAGTCTCTGCAAAACCACCCCGGGATCTGGGTAGAGGCATCCATGGTTAGGTTCTCTGTCTGGATACCGGCGCAGGTGGAGGAGACAGGAGCAGTGTTGGCATTGGCGATGCAGCTCTTCCTAACCATAACGATAATACTATGACTCCCTCCTACAAACTCCCTCTCTCTAGCTCCCCTTGGTCGCTTAGCCTCTGGCTTCTAAGACCTTCCCTACACCCTCGTTAATCACACGGGGGGAGGATGATCAGTAGGCTGTTGAGGCTGATCAAGGGAACAGCTCAAAGTGTCCCCAAACACACAATCCCAATTGATCCTGTAACTAAAATAACCCAAAAGAAAAACACAAACAGCCAAACAAACTCACTCACCCCAAGGTTAGTACTTGCACTATAGTATCTGAATACTTCACAAATTTTCACAACATCCCTGTGAGGTAACAGGGATGATGTTATCCCCGTTTTATGAATAGGGATAGCCTCTGTTTGCCAGAAGCTGGGAATGGGCGACAGGATGGATCACTGGATGATTCCCTGTTCTGTTCATTCCCTCTGGGGCACCTGGCATTGGCCACTGTCAGAAGACCGGATACTGGACTAGATGGACTTTTGGTCTGACCCAGCCTGGCCGTTCTGATGTTCTTGTGCTGGTTCTCCTTCTCTTCTCTCTCATACTAATGCTGCCTTTCCTGGTCTGAGCGCTGCTGGAGTTCCAGGCACCCTCTCCTGCTCCAGCCATTGGGTTGTCCACTGCTCTGGTTGCAGTGGGGTGCTTGGCCTGGATGGAACACAGTGCAGCCTCCGTCAGCCTCGTTCCTGCTTCCCTCCAGGGCATTGGCTCCAAGACTCTCCCTGTCTGCTGGACCCTCTGCCAATGCGCTGGAGGTCTGCTGAGAACCTGGACCATCCTTCCCTGGCTGGTCATTAGGATAGACAAATTGTAGTTCTTTGTGGTCACAAATTCATCACAGCTCCAGCTCAGAACAAGCACTCAGTCTTATGAGGCCTCAGTAGGCCCAGTCCTTCCAACTGTATGCTAAGGACTGGGGCCTTCCATGGACCAGGGTCCCGTCCATTTGCTGGATCAGAAACAAGGCCCTGAGCCAGTTTAAAACCAGGCTATTTATGCAAAAATCCTTTCTCTGTCTGTTCGTCCCTGGAGAATCCGGTTTAAACCAGTACATACATCTCTGTCCAGGGGGGTGGCTACATAGGGTTTCTAAGGGAGGAAGTACATTAGCATTCCCCTCCCCTATGAGAGAAGGCACGTACAATGCCACAACAGCATGTACACAATTGCACATTTAATGCAATGGACCCCAAAGGCATCAATGCTAATCCTAGAAGGTTTAAAGTCCTTAAATTAAAGTTTCTCTCACTTACATAAGGTTTGTTCAGGATATTATAGCAGATTGTCTGTCACAGCCCATGCAGGACAGACCCATTCAAAGAATCCATTGGAACAAGCTGAAACTGAACAGATGTTAATAGACATTAGATACCATAGATGCTAAGCACTTCCTCCAGAAAGTCATGTTGTGTGTGGCAATGCGGGATATGTACAATAAGCCACAGGCTCTGCCATGCCTGCACCATCCCATACTGCACCAGTTCAAACACCCCAGTGCAAGAGGCAATGGACTGCAGCCATGTCTCCGTAGCCAAGTTGTGAAGGTTTGGGGCTGAGAGAGCAGGGAGGAAATTCCAGAAACCCCTCTGAAGTGCACAGAGAAAGGCGGGAGGAGCAGCGTGTGGAAAGGCCAGGACTAAACCCTGTGACCAAGGCCTGACTGGTCCTGAAAGCATTTGTCCTGGTCTCACCAGCATTACTGGCCCTGGACAGTCACAAGGAATCAGATCTTAAAATGATCAGTTATTGGTGTTCTGGTCGCTCCCACTACGTGCCATGTGCTACCTACATGTAGTGGGAGATGGTCTCTGCCAAGAATTCACAACCTGACATGACAAGCAACATACGAAGAGGGAAGGAGTGGGATAAACCAGACAGCCAATGCACACATTTTGAAATAAACAGATAGCCCGCAGCCTCGGAGAGCACAGCCCTGGCGCTTTGCCATAATCTCCCTGCTGAACAGTCTGGGTTTGGACAGCTAACAGATCCAGACTAGCCAATGAGGCACACTGCACAGAAAGTCCAAATCGGAACCTGAGGGTCCCAGGAGCAACCCTTACGAATCAGAGACCTCCACCAAGTGGAACAGCCAAAGATTTGTGCAATTCCTGCCTAACGCCTCTGTAATAAATAAAGGTCCCACCTCAGCTTCTGGCTCCTAGTAAAAAAGCAGCAGTTGTTACGCTGTCAGATTCCATTGGCCCACCACTGCGCCTACAGGCAGCCTGCGCTTCCAGATGGTGAAAAGGAAGCAGAGCCTCCCTCTGAAACCCTATGCCCTGCGCTGACAATGGACTTGGAGACAGAGGTCCACAGCAAACGGGGGTAGCCCTTCTGCCAGGAGGTGTTGGCAACAAAAAGGGAAACAAACAAACAATACTTCCCCACTCACCAGCACCGAGTCCAGAGATTTGAAACAAAGAGAACCTTACTGGGGGGGACAAGGTGGGAGCAGGACAACGGAGTGAATTGGGGAAAAACCTGCAATTAACAAATTCTGTGCATTAAGACTCCCCCATGCCCTGGGTATCTTAACAGTCCCAACCTCAGTCCTCCTCTGGCATTTATAAGTGGTGGGTGTCTTCTACCACTTCCTCCTCCACTGCTCCCCAGTCATAGTTTATTGTCCTGAATTGGAGAAGTCCAAGGATTCTCCCAGGCCCATGCTGCTCATGGGACTCTACCCCATGACTCACCTGAAACAACTTCAGCTTTAATTACTGGCTGAGAAGGGCTGCACACAGCCTGCCACACACTGCGGTTTTATCTTCAAACACACCATCACCCTGCAGCACAGCATTCACCACATCTATTCTGCCCAAGCAGCTACAGCAAAGCCACATCCGCTTCTCTGAAACAAATCAGTTTCGCTTAAACCCTGCACATTACAACACCTGCCACTGCGTTCCACCCCTCCCCTTTGCCACCTGAGTTTCCAAGCTCCCTTACCCAACTGGGCCTCACTGCAGCCATGGTCAGGGTGACTCCAGGCACCTTCGGGTCAGTGTTTTGTCCCTTCTTTTCCCAAAAGGGTCAATGCCACTGGATTGCCCCAAACTCAAAGCTTAGAGACAGTTAACCAACGTGGCCCAAACGGTCACATAAAGGAAATGCAAATGAGGCCAGCCCGTTCAGTCCCTTCCCCCTGCCCTCCAACAGACAAGCAGAGAGCACCCTTCCCTAGGAGCCCCGGCCACCTGGAGCTCTCAAGCAGCTCTTCCCTCCAATCACCAACAGTTATCAATAGCGAGCTCCATTCTCTGTAAGGCCACAAGGCTTACAGAAAAAATCAGAGCCGAGAAATACTTTTCCATGCAACACACCGTTGGCCGATGGAACTTGCTGCTACATGAGACCATTATGGTCAAGAGCTTTGGAGGATTAAAAAAAAGGATTTGATAATTCTTGAGAGGAGATCCAGAAGTTATAGTAAAAGAATTGGGGGAGCAATCCAGTCATTCACAGGCAAGAAACAACCTATCAGGGCCCACGAGGAAGTTTTCCCTGCAGGTAGAGGCACCCATGCTCGCCTACCCCTGCATGTCAGTGCAAGAAGTACCTAGGACTGGTCCCTGCCAGAGACAGGGCACTGGATTAGCTGGCTCATTGCTCTGATCCGATACAGCAATTCCTATGATCCCACGGCAAACAGAGCCAGCCATCTTCCCAGCACTGCATGCAGAACCAAGAGGGCAGCAGGAAGGTATTTAGGGCCCAGAGTATCAGTGAAGTTAAGATGCAAGAGACTTGTTCACCAAAGAGGCTCTGACCCAAAGGCCATTCAAGCCTTTCCATTTATTTCCATGGGTTTTGGATCAGCCCTATGTCCATATCTGTGCCAGCACAGGAGACAGCCCCAGAGGTGATGTGTTACATACATTGGCTCAGCCAAAGGCCAGCGACTGGCTCATCTCCCCATGGGTAGGAAGCTGCAGCCCCCTCCTGGAGCATTGCCGTGAGCACGGCAATTGCCCTATGGGCTGTAGCTCCAGTCCTCTCCAGCATTAGCCTGCATGAAGCCAAGAGCCCCCAAAACGCCACCCACTGCTCTTATTCACACCCTCTCCATCTCACCCATGCGCCTTGCTGACCTTCCTGGTGCAGGTGAACTGTCCAGAGAGCACCTGTATTTCAGCCACACCCCACCCTACAGACACGCTCATGCAGAGCAGCTGGCGGGTCAGTCTTGTAGCCCAGACAAATCCCCTGCAGCCTCTCCCACTCCTGAGCATGATCCATGCCAGCTGCTGAGCAGGTCATGGGGCCTGAACACCCCCCGCCCGGAAATAAATAACCCACCCCCAGCCCTGAGCACCAGGGTCCCCCTCACCTTCTCAGAGGACAGCCAAGGCTCCCGCTCCTCCTGGACTAGCAGCCAGAGGCCCTTCCCCTACACCTACCTCTTCCTCCCTCAAGAGCAGCCAGGAAGCTCCTCCCTTTACTCCCCAAATCTGCAGGAACCCACCCCTTGCCTAGAGCTCTGGAACAATTCCATACCGAGGGCCAGACCTTGAGAGAGCGTCTCGGCATGTATCCCATTGACCGCTGCCTGGTCTCACGTCTCCCAATAGGGATCATCAGCCAGCCCAGTCTCCCCTTCCTTTGCTGCCATTTTCCCATCATCGCCTCCCATTCGCCACCACCCTGCCCATTTCCCAACCTTCTGGCTGCTGGCTAACAGCCCTGCCTCACCGCCAGCCTGCCACATTTCCCCTCCCTCCCCCCCCAGCTCCAAGCAGGGAGCTTTCAGCAGCTCAGCAGTTAGTTACATCTCCCCATCGTGCAAGATGGGAGCACCATCCACAGCCTGTACAACTGCATAACACTGGCTGGAGAGCTACTGAAAGGCCCCAAGCCAGACCCCAGGAGCTGGGCTTTACAAGAGTAACAAGGGACATGACAATAAAGCAGAATTCTTTATTGGAGGCGCCAAGAGTAGGAACAACCACAAATCTACGAACTCCCCTCCCAGGCAATCCTTCCTGCCAGCTGGCAACAGGGCGGTCGGTGTCAGGTGTGCATCTGTGTGTGCGTGCTGCTAGACAACGGCTAAGCTTACACTTCCCCCAGCCAGAAACCAGCCAATAGCCCCTGGCGCTCCAGGCAATGGCAAGGACCTTTCCTGAGCACCTGAGCTTTGACTTGCCAGTGGTGGGTCATGGTGTTTGTTATCCCCAGAGACAAAGCTTTAGGTTCAAGGAGATTTGGTAGGGGAAAAGCAGGAACACAACTCCTAGGTGGAAGTGCAAGGGCAGGTCACCTGGGCTGTAGCTTCCAGGATGACATCACTCGAGGGTTCTGGGGACAGGGGCAGGCTGTGCTGTCTGAGCAGAGCTGCAGCAGCCCCAGGCAAGAGATGACCTTGCGAGAACCCAAAGGCTTTCCTGCCTCCCCATCTCCAGCACAAACCAAACCAAAGGGAGACACCGAGAGGCAGAGGCAGGGAGGGGAGATTATGTGGGCCCAGAGCAGGGCCAAGCTCTGACTCACTTCCCAGCCCGGCGCTCCTCCTGGCGCTTGGTGAGGATGTATTTGAAAAACTCGTACACGGACCAAGCAATGGCTGTGGAGGGCATCTGGTAAATGACCCGGGCCTGGACCCCACGGAAGTAGGCGGTCACACCGCCCACTCGGTACACCGTCCTGAAGGCATTGGCCATGCCTGTGATATGTCCACTGATGTTGGAGTTCAAGGCCAGGGACTCCTGGGTGTTGAGCAGCGTTTTGCAAACGTCCAATGGCGTGGTAGCAGCAGCGGCCACAGCACCCGCGCAGGCCCCTGAGACCACATGAGAGCCAGGGTTATACTGTCTTTGGGGGTTGAGCTGCTCTTGCAGAAACTCATAAGTCATGAAGTGGATGGCTTGGAAGGGGATGTTCATGGTGAGCTGGGTGGTGTAGCTGCGGTAGAAGGCCCCGGCCCCTTCGTTGCGCCATACGGCCCGCACACAGTCCGTCACTCGCTGGTATGGTGAGTTGTACATCTGCATCCTCTGCTTGATCACTTGGGGCGGATGGCAGCAGCAAGAGTCAGTGACAGCGTCCAGTGGCCAAGCCACCGAGAGGATAAGAGAGAGAGAGAAAGGATGAGTATAGGGCTAGGGAGCTCCCTGGTTTCTATTCTCACTGGCTTCAGAGACCACTGACAACTAAGACCAGAAAACCCCTGGTTCAAGATCCGTAACTCCCAGCATCCCCACACCCAGCCAGGAATCTAGCTAGAACAGCTCTTTGCTGGGTGCCAGCTACCTCACCATATTAGTATCCGGCTGCACACCCAAGGGCTGCAACACTTCGTTTCAGTCAGCATTCGCATGCTGAGCTCAGCACCAAGCATCTACATCTTCCCTTGGGGAGACCAATCCCTCCCTCCATTGTTACAGACCTATGAGGCAGTCAGAGAACATCATTCCGTCTCTCAGATGGATCTCAGCATCTGGGCACATCCCTGCATTTCTACAGCATCTTCCATCCCAGAATATCCCCAAGTATTTCACTAATTCAGCCAGCAGATACATGTGCTCATCTACAGCCACAGCCCTGATCACATCCAGCAGCAGTTCAAGAGCCAAACTCCAGCTCTACACAGCAGAGCAGAAACAACTCTCTGACTGCAACTGCAGGGGGATTCAGGAGACAGAACGCAAATAACGGAGCTGGAATTTGGGTGGGACCCCAGGCCTACCACCCCATGTCCTGCAGAAAGAGCCAAAGCACACCTTAGTGTGGGGCATAGGGATCAGCCCCACCACAGGGAGGGAATGTCATCTACGGAGCCAAAAGCACCTCCTTGTTCTTGGGGAGTAACATCCAAGCAATGGGCAAGCCCAGCTCTGCACCTTTGCAGGGGCATTCAGACTCAAGAGGCATTTGGCTGCAAGTATGTATCTTGCAAAGGCTCTCCTGGGAACACCCTGCAAAGGGAATTCAGGACCTTGAGGGAAGGCCGCTTCCACAGAGAAATTTCTCCCAGCACTCACACCCTCTCCCTAGCGGATAGTCTCAGCACAGGTGGGCCCAGGTGAGAACTGCACTCACCACAGCCCAGATTGCTGGTAATCTGAATTCAGATCCGCTAACTAGAGCTGTCGCTTTCTCTGCTGATCCTCATGACAAGTCCCTTGGGGGGAAGGGCTGGCTCCCTCACTCTCTGGCCCTAGGTTCCCCAGGCTGAGGCTGGCTCCTTTTTCCTAGAATAGAAACCTTCTGGCTAATCCAACTCCCTAAATAGATACCACTGAGCTATCCAGGCCTGGGCCCTAGGCAGGGCATGTTGCTCGCCGCAGGACTCTCCCTAGTTAGGACAGAATGAGGAGAGCGCCCCCTGGTGCCACAGACAGGAGCACAGCACAGAGATTAATTCAGCTCCCGCACAGAGGAAGCACCACACACCCTCACCCCCGCCTACAGGGCCTCCCCTGCAGTGGGCACAGGGTCATCATTACCTTCCACAGGGTTCATAGCTGCATCATGGAGCAATGTTGCTACACACCCCGCTGCACCTGTAAAACAAGAACTGACACATGTGAGGGGAGGAGAGGGCGAGAGACCCGGGGCTCCACTGAGCCCCAGAGCCCCTCGCCAGAGAAGAGGGAGACACCCACTGCCAGGACTCCACTACCAGAAAGGAGAAGATTGGTAAATTTCTAATGCAGCCACCACATCCTGCCCAAGAAGAGGCCCAGAATCCAGGAACCCCCAGCTTCAGAACCCACAAATTGAGAGGAAGTGCAATAATCTGCCAGGTCCTTATGGAGACGACTAGGCCTCACTTAATCCCAGCACCTACTAGAGAGAAGATGCAAACAGCAGACTCACAGGGACCCTATGGGACCATGCCTCACCGTGTCCCAGAGTGAGAAACCACTCCATAGTCAGGATCCCACTGCACCCCAGTATCCACCAGGGTGAAAGACACCCTCCAATGCAGGTCCAATGAGTCCCAAATCTGTTCAAGCACAGCAGCGTGGGGAGCCAGAGAAAGTCAAAGGCACCACTGGGAATGAGGCACGGGAACTCTGAGGGTTGCATCCTGAACCCTGCTCCACTCTACCTACCCACAATGCTGCGGTCAATCCCAGCTAGAGACGAGGGGGAGTCCTGCAGGCAGCTCCCATCCACAGGTGTTGCTGTGAGCAAGGGGCAGGTGTTGGCCAGCTCCCAGCCCCACTAACCTGTTCCTCAAAGCCAGATACCTGGGAACATCTCAGACAGGTCTATGAACAGGTGCAGGCACGAATACAGCACTTCCCCTTGCCCAGCGCTGGGATTGGTAGGGAAGGGTGATGTGGAACCAGAGCACTGCGCAGATGGGCTGCTAGCTAGTGACTGGAGAGAGGACATTACTTAGCACATCTGCTCCATCTTGAGCAGACTGGCCTAAGTGCAGCACGTCTAATGCTTTAAGACCACCGCACTAAGCATCAGCCCCGGCCGCTGCTACCAATCGAGTCTCCCTGCCCATTGGCCACAGCATCACCAAAGAAACCGCGTCCTGGGCTGGATGAGGAAATCGGTGGCATTACAGCACCTTGGAGAGCCACTCAGCAAGCCCTGACCCCTACACGGACCCTATTCCTGACTGCCCAAAGAACTAACACACACACACACACACACCCTGCTCCCCCCTCCCATTAGCCGGGGCACATTTGTTTTCCCCATTGCTGCACCTGGCCCCATGAATGGGTCTAAACAGTAGCAAGCACCTCTAGTGCCACTCATGTTCTCCCCTTGATTCACTGTGGCCACTGCTGCACAGCCCTTGCCTGCCCTACAGCCAGTGCAGAGGAGCGGACACAGAGCTCCAGTAGGGCTGGTACAGAGTTATGCAGGTATAGGTCAGGGCAGTGTTTGGGAGATGGTAACTAGGCAGGGGAGAGAAACTGCTCTGACAACCAGTCTGAGCTCTACTGAGTCATCCTGGGGGAGCACAGGAGACTTGGCTTCTGGGGCTGCCCCTGCCCTTGACTTTACCGCCCCAGCCAGCAGGGCTGCCCTCAGCTGCTCTAGCCCCTCAGGGATGGTGGTGCAGGGAAGCGGTGCAGGAAGGATCAATACCATTGGCCACATGGCTATTGCCCCCAGCATGGATAACATCACTCAATGTCTTTTTTAACTTTTCATAGCAGGCGAAATACAAGGCGTGGGCAGGGCCGGCCCCAGTGGCTGTGATGTTCATGCCCCGCATTGGCCTCCAGAATCCCTCTGTCTGGACGATCCGCCACAGGGCCTCGAGCACGTTCCGATAGCGGGCGGCAGGCTCCGGCTGCAAACTCTGCATCCGCGTCTGAAAGTGCAGCAAGAGACGGGTGTTACACGCACTGAATGACTCTGTGGACAGCCCAGCCCCGGCTCCCAGTTCTCCCCATGCTGCCCAGGGATGTGCTGGAGATCCCAGACAGCAGCGCCGGGCAGGACGCCGGGTCAGCCAGAAGGTCCTGTCCCGGGCCAGGCGGCAGAGCCCAGGCAGGACGCCGGGTTAGGCAGAAGGATACGGTCCCGGGCTGGGCAGCAGAGCCCGGGCAGGACGCCGGGTTAGCCAGAAGGGTCCGGTCCCGGGCCAGGCGGCAGGGCCCAGGCAGGACACCGGGACAGGACAGGCCAGGCCCAGGCAGGACGCCGGGTTAGCCAGAAGGTTTCTGTCCCAGGCCGGGCCGGGACAGCCTCAGGCAGGACGCCGGGTTAGCCAGAAGGATCCAGTCCCGGGCCGGGCAGCAGGGCCCA